>NC_044043.1:5074600-5315079 GCF_901765095.1 Microcaecilia unicolor
TTCTATTTGCATATCCATTTATTACTGTACTTGTTTCTTGCAAGTATCATTGTATCATTAGATATTATACATTCATTGTTTGTATTTTATGCTTGTTATATACCTAATTCATGGTTGTAATATGCATTTCTTTTCTTTTGCTACGGTTCATTCTTTGCCATAGGTGGTTTTCAACTCTTGTTGTATTCTTCCATGCCATCAGAATGGACCTAACGTACACACACAATATAATTTAGATAAGACCTGAGGTGCAATTGCCTGTTTCTGACTTAAGAGAGGGAATTGTTGAGGGGGGGGGGGGGGGGTTGGCTCCCCCCCGGGTAGTGTTTCACAATCTTTTGGCATGAGTTATACACACACACTTATGCGATAAAAGCAGTTTCTGATAAACCCTGTCCTGGAAAGTTACAGCTCAGCTCTGCTTTGCATGGGAAGTGTGTGTCTGAAAATAGCTGTCTGCCATCTCCGAATAAACCTCGGGCTCAAGAAGAATCTGAGCAAAGTATGTAGGAACATCCAAAGAATGCCACAGTGACATCAAATATATTCCTGTGCTCAGCATATCTCTCTAGAAATCAGATCTAGACCAATCACAGATCAAGATGTTGCCGTCATTGAAAGGTCACCACTGATAAACCAGAGGCTAAAAGACAATTGGAAGAGACAGAGGGTCTGGAAGTTGGAGAGATCACAGAAATTGCTTGAGGACTGTGAAAGACACTTTCCTTCTTCCCTACTTTTGAAGGATCACTCACCTACCAAGGCTGTATATTTACTTTGCTAAAAGACTGGGGGGGGGGGGGGGGGGGGGGGATGATTCAACTGAGATTTGTGTGTTTCCTTTTCGGTTATTTTGTGTATATGAATAGGAATTTTCTTTTCTTCTGTTCCATGTTGTATTAATGGTCTCATTTTCAAAAGAGAACTGCCCAAAAAGTAGCATAAACCGGTAGATGAATATTTTTCTTGCAAGAACACCCAAATATTTTTTGAAACCTATTTTTTTTAGCCATTTTTCTATGCTGTTCATCCAAATCACTAGGGGGCGTGTCGGGGGGGGGGGGGGGGTGTTAAAGGAAAGGTTTGGATGTTTTTCTGCCATAATGGAACGAATCAAAAATGTCCAGGGCTTAAAGTTGATCATACACACCAGCTTTTTTAAACTGAAAATGCTCTACTTTGTTTGCCATCTATTCACTATTGGTTCTCTCCTGTTTAGACTATTACAATGCACTGCTGCAAGGTGCTCAAAAGAAAGTCATCCAGCACCTACAACTAGTCCAGAATGCAGCTATTTTCCTCTTAACTGGGGCAAAACGATTTGACCATGTTACTTTGCTTCTTCGAGAAGAGCATTGGCTCCCCGTTGCATCCTGAATTTTGTACAAAATACTCCTGCTGGTTCACAAAATTCACTATTCCGGTCAACCTCCCTACTTGTTCCAATACCTAATCCCCTACTGCCCTCCTAGGGCATTCCATTCCTCACAGGATCACCTATTACAAGTTCCCTGTCTCCATTCCATCAATCTGTCCTCCATGTGCTCTCAGATATTTAGCATAATGGGTCCCTCCCTTTGGAACACTATCCCCTTAGTCCTCTGGCTGGAACCCACTTTATCTATTTTCAATGCCCAACTTAAGGTCCACTTATTTATTATGGCTGGCTTACGATTCCTGCAACAGTTCGCAGGCCGCTGGCTCAACTGAGGCTTCATAATGGCGTCTCTGAATACTTAATTACTTTTTTGATACTGCGTTCTCTGTTTTTTAGCTCTATTTTGCTTTTGTTTTCCTGGCCTCAGTGTAGTTCCTCTCTGTTAGTAGTTTTATTTTATTTTTTTTTTTTATATCTTATTGTAAACTAGTAAAAGAAGCCGATTTCAGAGCAAATGAAACAGGCCCTAGCAAGGTTTTCGTCGCCAACACCCCCCTCCTCCCTCCCTGCCAACCCCTTCGTTGTTCTGCCATTGCTCCACCCTCGAGGGCGGGGCCCGGAGCGATTTCCCACTCCCTGCCTCCCTCTCTGCCAACCCCTTCGTTGTTCTGCCATTGCTCCGCCCTCGCTGGAGCGATTTTGGTGGCTTCACCACCACGAACCTTCAAACCTTTTTGAAGGAAGTCAGAGCTTGGCTTCACTGACGTCAGTGTCCTCAGAACGTTGAGGGTGAGTTTTATTATAGTAGATAGCCTTGACGGAACCTTTCCTAGGCAGTAAGTACTAATAAAACTTATTATTAAAACAGGTCTAGAACAAAAGTTTCAACTAAATCACAAAAAAAGTGCTCTAGATGACCACTGGAGGAATAAAAGAATGACAACCCCTTATTCCCCCCGTAGTCACTGACACCTCACTCTACAACCCTTGAAAGATGGGAATGAAATGGTAATATACCATCCTCTGTGACTGCTTCAGATGTTATGGTCAGTCCTATTAGAGCAGCAAGCAGTTCCCTGGAGATCCTAGTGGACGGTGCAGTGTACTGTGGAGAAGGGGGGTCCCTTACCACTTTGTTACACTTGTGGTGGAAAGTGTCAGCCCCCCCAAACCCACCAAAAACCTACTGTTCCCATATAAAGGTGTCATCTGCAACCATAAGGGTTATTGTAGTAGAGTGTATAATTGGGTTCAGTAAGGTTTTGGAATGTGTACCAAAGATTTTTGTGTGGCGTTCACTGCAGTGCCCCACAGCTCTGCTGAAATGTCTGTCGCTAGTGTACTAAGAATGCTGGCTCCTCCTACAACCCAATGGCTTGATTTTTGTGCATTTTTCACTTGGATTTTTTTTTTTTAAATGGTCCAAAAAGATAGATGCACTAAGCAGAAAATGTCTAGGAAATGGCCATTTTCAAAGAAAAGAGAGATGTTTTTCAGCTTTGAAAATGGTAATGTTTGCTAACTGATTTTTATCCACAGCGTTTTTTGAGCGAATGTGCACTACCTACATCAGAGACCCCTGAGGCAGGCGCTAGTGTGCCGAAACATGCGGCCCGTGTCGGGGCTATCTTTTAATAAAGGAGGACTTTGCTTATCCCAACCCTGAAGGCCCAGTGCTGCTTTTTTTGTTTCTAACTGGTTTTTGCAATATGATTTAGGTGTCATATTGAAAATGCCCCTCCACGTTTGCCTTTGTAAATAAAATTCTACTTTTGTTTTTCATTATGATGTGAATACTGCTTATCAATATAGCAGGAGGTTGAACTCAAATCAGCTAAAAAGGAGGGGTGTTAACATCCACAGTGCATAACATAGCATAACGTAATTTAGTGCATAAGTATTGCCATACTGAGAAAGACCAAAGGTCCATAAAGCCCAGCATCCTGTTTCCAACAGTGATCAATCCAGGTCACAAATACCTGGCAAGATCCCACAAAAGTATTTAAATGCTTTACTTTTTGTCTATTAGATTGTAAGCTCTTTGAGCAGGGACTGTCTTTCTTCTGTGTTTGTACAGCGCTGCGTACACTTTGTAGCGCTCTAGAAATGTTAAATAGTAGTAGTAGTAGTAGTAGTAAAAGTACAAAACATTCTATACTTCTTATCCCAGAAATAGTGGATTTTCCCCAAGTCCATTTAATAATGGTCTATGGACTTTTTCTTTAGGAAGCCATCCAAACCTTTTTTAAACTCCTCTAAGCTAACCGCCTTTACCACATTCTCTGGCAACGAATTCCAGAGTTTAATTACATGTTGAGTGAAGAAAAAGTTTCTCCGATTCGTTTTAAATTTACTATATTGTAGCTTCATTGCATGCCCCAGTCCTAGTATTTTTGGAAAGTGTAAACAGACGCTTCACATCTCCCCGTTCCACTCCACTCATTATTTTATAGACCTCTATCATATCTCCCCTCAGTCGCCTTTTCTCCAAGCTGAAGAGCCCTATCCGCTTTAGCCTTTCCTCATAGGGAAGTCGTCCCAACCCCTTTACTATTTTCGTCGCCCTTCTTTGCACCTTTTATAATTACACTATATCTTTTTTGAGATACGGCGACCAGAATTGAACACAATATTCGAGGTGCGATACAAAGGCATTATAACATCCTCATTTTTGTTTTCCATTCCTTTCCTAATAAAACCTAAAATTCTATTTGCTTTCTTAGCCGCAGCAGCACACTGAGCAGAAGGTTTCAGTGTATCATCAATGACGACACCTAGATCCCTTTCTTGGTCTGTGATTTCTAACATGGAACCTTGCATGACGTAGCTATAATTCAAGTTCCTCTTTCCCACACGCATCACTTTGCACTTGGTCACAATAAACATCATCTGCCATTTAGACGCCCGGTCTCCCAGTCCTGTAAGATCCTCTTGTAATTTTTCACAATTGTCCGGCGATTTAACGACTTTGAATAACTTTGTGTCATCAGCAAATGTAATTACCTCACTAGTTACTCCCATCTCTAAATCATTTATAAATATGTTAAAAAGCAGCGGTCCCAGCAAAGACCCCTGGGTAAACCCACAAACTACCCTTCTCCATTGAGAATACTGACCATTTAACCCTACTCTCTGTTTTCTATCTTTTAACCAATTTTTAATCCACAATAGAACACTACCTCCTATCCCATGACTCTCCAATTTCCTCTGGAGTCTTTCATGAGGTACTTTGTCAAACACCTTCTGATAATCCAGATACACAATATCAACCGGCTCACCTTTATCCACGTGTTTGTTCATCCCTTCAAAGAAATGTAGTAGATTGGCGAGGCAAGATTTCCCTTCACTAAATCCATGTTGACTTTGAGGCTTATTTTCAAAGCACTTAGCCTCCCAAAGTTCCATAGAAACATATGGAACTTAGCCTCCCAAAGTGCTTTGAAAATATGCCTCTTTGTCTCATTAATCCATGCTTTTGAATATGCTCTGTAATTTTGTTCTTTATAATAGTTTCTACCATTGTGCCCGGCACAGACGTCAGACTCACTGTTCTATAATTTCCCGGATCTCCTCTGGAACCTTTTTTAAAAATTGGTGTTACATTGGCCACCTTCCAATCTTCGATTTTAAGGATAAATTACATACTACTAACAACTCTGCAAGTTCATTTTTCAGTTCTATCAGTACTCTGGGATGAATACCATCCGGTCCAGGAGATTTGCTACTCTTCAGTTTGTAGAACTGCCCCATTACATCCTCCAGGTTTACAGAGAATTCATTAAGTTTCTCCGACTCGTCAGCTTCGAATACCATTTCTGGTACCGGTATCCCACCCAAATCTTCCTCGGTGAAGACTGAAGCAATGAATTCATTTAATCTGTCCACTATGGCTTAGTCTTCCATGATTGCCCATTTTACTCCTCGGTCATCTAGTGGTCCAACTGATTCTTTGGCCGGCTTCCTGCTTTTAATACCTAAAAAAAAATTTTTACTATGTGTGTTTGCCTCCAACGCAATCTTTTTTTCAAAGTCCCTCTTTGCCTTCCTTATCAGTGCTTTGCATTTGACTTGACATTCCTTATGCTGTTTCTTATTATTTTCATTTGGTTCCTTTTTCCATTTTATGAAGGATTTTCTTTTAGCTCTAATAGCTTTCTTCACCTCACTTTTCAACCATGCCGGCTGTCGTTTGGTCTTCCGTCCTCCTTTTTTAATACGTGGAATATATTTGGCCTGGGCTTCCAGGATGGTGTTTTTGAACAGCATCCATGCCTGATGTAAATTTTTGACCCTCGCAGCCGCTCCTCTAAGGCTTTTTTTTTTCCTCACCGTTCTCATTTTGTCATAGTCTCCTTTTTTAAAGTTAAACGCTAACGTATTTGATTTCCTATGTATACTAATATCAAATCTGATCATATTATGATCACTGTTATCAAGCGGCCCCAGTACCATTACCTCCCGCATCAGATCATGTGCTCTTCTAAGGACTAGGTTTAGAATTTTTCCTTCTCTCGTCGGTTCCTGTACCAGCTGCTGCATAAAACAGTCCTTGATTTCATCAAGGAATTTTACCTCCCTAGTGTGCCCCGATGTTACATTTACCCAGTCAATATCAGGGTAATTGAAATCACCCATTATTATTGTGTTGCCCAGTTTGTTAGCGTCGCTAATTTCCTTGAACATTTCTGCATCCGTCTGTTCATCCTTTCCAGGTGCACAGTAGTATGTCTGTATTCTACACTGTCCATCATTGTCATTACTGGTTTACTTCTACAGGTCCTGCCCACTGTCCTGCCCACTACGGATAGGTGCTGATTTTTTGCAATTACAATCTGAAGTTTTTGTTGTTCGGGAGATGATGGTGACATTTTCTCTAGTTTACTGTGCCTTGTTTTATTAAAGAATAAAATTAATAAAGACTGGGATCATAATGTGTTTGGTAAAAAGATGATTTCTTACAGTACTACTACTACTTCTTAACATTTCTAGAGCACAACTAGGGTTACGCAGCGCTGTACAGTTTAACAAAAAGGACAGTCCCTGCTCAAAAGAGCTTACAATCTAATGGGCAAAATGTCAAGTTGGAGCAGTCTAGATTTCCTGAATAGAGGTATGGTGGTTAGGTGCCGAAGGCGAAGGCGACATTGAAGAGGTGGGCTTTGAGCAAGGCTTTGAAGATGGGCAGGGAGTGGGCCTGGCATATGGGCTCAGGGAGTTTATTCCAGGCATGGGGTGAGGCGAGGCAGAAAGGGCGGAACCTGGAGTTGGCGGTGGTGGAGAAGGGTACTGAGAGGAGGGATTTGTCTTGAGAGCGGAGGTTACGGGTAGGAACGTAAGGGGAGATGAGGGTAGAGAGGTAAGGAGGGGCTGCAGATCGAGTGCAGGTTAATAGGAGAAGCTTGAACTGTATGGGGTACCTGATCGGAAGCCAGTGAAGTGACTTGAGGAGAGGGGTGATATGAGTATATTGGTCCAGGTAGAAGATAAGACATGCAGCAGAGTTCTGAACGGACTGAAGGGAGGATAGATGGCAAAGTGGGAGGCCAGTGAGGAGTAGGTTGCAGTAGTTAAGGCGAGAGGTAATGAGAGAGTGGATGAGAGTTCGGGTGGTGTGCTCAGAGAGTACATGCAAAATGTAATTCCTGCAATGACTTTGAATTTATAAAGGGATTGGAATTTAATTTTTGATGAGAGAATGTATTCCAGTTAAGTTCATGCAGATTTATTACGAGCCACATTTACAAAGGAAATGGAGAGTGAAATTGAGATGTGCAGGTTGCAATGTGCTCAGTTGTGGTGGCATTTTAGAAAAGGATCTGTAATGCAGAGCCTTTCTAAAACACCTAGAGGAGTGCACATGCATTTGCCAGCAGGAGCAGCCACTTTGCAAATAAATATATGTTGAAAAAATGAACATTACAAATCTGGCAGCTTTCCCATAGAGGTTTTGCAACATTATCATTTCCACATGTAAGTGGTACCATTTGTACTTGTAGCTGCCCCTTTTTAACTTACACATATAAGTTTTGTCAATTTAGTGAGGCGGCAGTTTTAACTTGATTTTATTTTGGAGGTAGAAATAAAGAATGGGGGTATTAAGGAGGAGAACGATACACTTAGTTCCTTGTTTAAAGTAAATCAACTGTACTGGTGAGTCAATAACCAAACAAAATGCATTCTCGGCAATCCAAACAGACAAAAACAAATAGAATATTTCTTTCAATTTCAATAAAGATTAATAAACAAACCCCCATGTTTACTAAGCCGTATGACAATACCAACACAGCCTATTCAAAGTGAATGGACTGTCAGCATTAGCGCAGGGCAGCTGCTAACGGGGGGGGGGGGGGTGTCTCCCCTGCTTTTGACATATCCGCTCCCTCTTCCCCCCCCCCCTCCCCCCGCCCAGTGTCAAACCAAAGAAAACTTTTATCACCATCAGCCTGGTTTCTTATGGCTTTCTGGGACCAAGAAAACAAGGTAATGCAGAAAGAGACATAAGAGAATGCAAACTTAGTTCTAAGTTTGCACTGTCTGTTTGACTTGGAGATCAGCAGTACTTAGTTCTACCGCTGATTTCCAAGTCAAACAAAGTGTTTAAAAGGAGACTCCTACCCTGGGGTGTCATGTGTTGAATATAATTATCCCAAATGATCAGAAAACATTTTGTAAGTTTAAAGGAGCTACGTTCCTCCCAAACAAGCAATTGATGGGACCTGATTTTTCTATTTCCAAGAGGTAGGCGGTTCACGACTACAAAATACATTTTGGGGCTACTAGGCACATTTTACAAACTAGAATTGTATCCCTTCTAGAGCTCCCCCTATTAGTCTCTGCTTTAGCCAGAAGAAGATTTACGGGTGAATTTAGTAGGGTTTTATCTGTTAGAGCAGAGACATACTGAACTATGGCAGTCCAAAACTGCCTAATGTGAGAGCAGGTCCAGAAGGAATGTAGCAAATTGTTATCTGAACTTAAGCATTTACCACAGACATGAAATTGTGACCAAATTTATATAATTGTACTTGGGTGACGTAGGCTGTATGCAGAGTACAAAAGTAACATTCTCTAAGATCTGCATTGGAAGTTAATCCTGGAATACCCTTACTATTATTAAGCATCACCCAATCTTCCAAATCTTGACCATTATCATATTCCCATCTGTGCCTAACCTCGCTCATATAATTAGCAGCATCCAATTTAGTAAGCACCTTATGAAAACTTGAGATTGAGACCTCCTCTTCCGATACTCCATGGAAAAAGTTTGTAATTTATTGCCAACTCGGAAAGTAAGAAAGCGCCAATCTGAAGAGAGTACATAATGTTTTAACTGACAGTAGGAAAATCTAGTCCCCCAGTGCTCTCCTATACGTAATTGGATTTCCTCAAAAGGAATAAGAGATGTGTCTCTTACAATTATATGATCCAACAAGGTAATGTCTGCTGTTTCTCAAGCTAAAAATACTGTGTTGTCTAGACCTGGTTTAACTTAGTTTCTTATTTAAAGTCCTTGCCAAAATAAGCAGTTAAAAAAAAATCCAAACAAACTTATAGTGGTCACGTGGTGCCATGGAGTGGAGAGGATGTTGACTGCCCTGTTCCCACTCACCCCACACTAATTGGCTAAAAGTAGAGGAGTGGCCTAGTGGTTAGGGTGGTGGACTTTGGACAGAGGAACTGAGTTGGATTCCCACTTCAGGCACAGGCAGCTCCTTGTGACTCTGGGCAAGTCACTTAACCCTCCATTGCCCCATGTAAGCCGCATTGAGCCTGCCATGAGTGGGAAAGCGTGGGGTACAAATGTAACAAAAACATGGCTACTCGGTACCCCTGGGCAGTGCCTCTCCGTAACACTTCGGCAAAAGTTATTGCGTCCCATCTCATCCATATCTTTTGCGAGGTGAGTTTCCCGAGAGAGGTGCTTACAGACAGGGGTACAAACTCTCTCACGCACCCTAATGCAAGTATGGGAGGCGTTTGGGATTCATCACCTCCGGACAGTGGCGTATCACCCTCAAACAAATGGCCTGGTTGAATGATTCAACAAGACCTTAAAGATGTTGTTGAGAAGGGAGTTAGGGTGTTGTCATGAAGAGTGAGATTTATTGCTCCCTTTCGCTGTTTGTCGTGAGAGCGTTCAGGCCTCCCTGGGTGTATTCCCATTTGAATTGATGTATGGGAGAGGGCCCCAGGGAGGTGTTGGATGTTCTAAGAGAACAGTGGGTGCCTCCGGAGGAGCAGGATAGAGGGGTGGCCAGCTGCCTGGTGGATTTAAGGGAACAATTGAGTAGATTGAGTAAGTGTGCTCAACAGCAATTGGAAAAGAGTCAGGAATCTCAGAAGGCATACTATGACAGGAGAAGTGCAGAGAGGACGTTCAGAATAGGTGATAAAGTGTTGATATTAGTGCCTGACTCCCCGTATAAATTTACTAGTAACTGGAGGGGTCCGGCTACTATAGAGAAACAGCTGGGGCCAGTAACCTACGCAGTAAAGAATGAGCAAGGGAGGTTACAGACCTATCACATTAATGTCCTGAAGCCATGGCAGGAGAGGAAGGTGTTGTGGAGTCAGGAGATAGAGGAGTTGGAGGAGGACCTGGGTCCACAAATCACAGATTTCTTTTAAAATCAGTGAGCCCCAGATTGACACTACCCTTAGTGACGCTCAACGGCAGGAACTTTTGACTGAGTTCCAGGATGTGCTGACCCCCTGTCCGGGGAAAATGGCCCTTATAAGGCATGACATCATATCGGCACCAGGGAGGGTGGTGAAGCAAAGACCCTACCGCCTCTCACCTCCTAAGTGGCAGAAGGTAATTAGACAGGTTAAAGAGATGCTAGTCTTTGTGGTGATTGAGGAGTCATTCAGTCCTTGGTCAAGTCCCGTTGTGCTGGTTCCTAAATCAGATGGTACTTGGCGGTTCTGCATTGATTTCAGGCAGATCAATTCTCTGTCAGTTCCGGATGCGTATCCGATGCCGAGAATTGATGAACTGCTGGATCGGTTAGGAACCGCTAGGTATCTGTCGACACTGGACCTGACCAAGGGGTTCTGGCAAATCCCCCTTACTGAGGAGGCCAGGCCTAAAACCGCTTTTTCTACACCTTTGGGTCTATATCAATTTAAGAGGATGCCTTTTGGGCTTAATTCTGCTGCAGCGTCATACCAACGATTTCTAGATAGAATACTACGTCCGCATCAGGAATACGGGGCCGCATATAGTGATGATGTGGTTATTCACAGTGAGGACTGGCCGTCTCATGTATTGCGAGTCAGAGAAGTGCTCAAGGCATTCAGGCAGGCAGGTCTGACTTTGAACCCTCAAAAATGTCACTTTGGTCAGCGGAGAGTGAAGTATTTGGGATACATGGTGGGGGATGGGCACATAACAGCCCTGTGTGACAAGGTAGTGAGCATTAAAGACTTCCCGTGCCCTGTGAATAAGAAGGGGTTGAGGAGATTCTTGGGGATAGTAGGATGATATCGCAGGTTCATTCCTTATTTTGCCTCCTTAGTGGCTCCTTTGACTAACAGGCTTAAAAATACAGCTCCGAATACCCTTCAGTGGGATGGGGAAGGAGGAGAAGCCTTTGATAGATTAAGGTTAATTCTGTCAAGAACCAGTGTTAAGGGCAGTGGATTTTTCCAAGCCTTTTGTGCTGCAGGCGGACGCCTCAGGAGTGGGGCTGGGGGCGGTATTATCTCAGCTACATGAGGGTTACGAACGTCCTCTCATGTATCTGAGCCGCAAGCTACTGCCTCATGAAACGCGATACTCCACGATAGATGGCCATTAAATGGGCTATCCAGATGTGCCATTTTTATTTGGATGGCCGCCGCCCCTTTACTTTAGTGACTGATCACACCCAGCTAAAATGGTTGGGACACATGAAAAACAGCAATGCTCGTCTCACACGTTGGTATCTAGCCCTGCAGTCCTACCGGTTTCGCATAGAGCATAGGGCAGAGAGATTGTTGGCGAATGTCGATGTTTTATCCCGGATTGCTAGTGAGGAGATAGAGGACCCTAGCAATCACTTAAGCAGGGGGGGGGTATGTAAGGAGTTGGAAAAGAGCCTGACTAAAAGAGGGCTGAGGCAGGGGCTCGAGGAAGAGGTTTTCTTAAGAAAGAGAAAGTTTCACTCACTGGACATTAGATTCGCCCCCTAGTGGTCAAGAGGCCAGTCAGAATATTGACTAGGGGTAGGAACTACCATCCCCAGAATCCATCACTTCCTATGCAAGACTCTCAGGAATTGAAGGGCGGGGGAGATGATTGGGAAATGGTCTCTGATCAGGGTGATGAGAAGCAGCTGGGGGAGCCCTGTGGGGAGGAGGCTATGGATGTTTGTAAGGGACCTCTTGGCACAGCAGGAATGGAGGAACTGACTGGGCCACAATTCCTGTTCCTCTGTAGGATTCCTTTACTATAGACAAGTGAAGCTCAAACCAAAAAGTCTTTTATTGACAAAACTCAGGGTCCATACTTCTGGTATAATGCTGGTTTACTATTTCAGACTCAATTCCAACAGCAGCTCCACTCAGTTCTGATGAAACCACATAGAACTCAAATATTTTATCTCTATCAGGTTTCACTAACTGGCAGCACAAAGTCCTCTTTTGGTAACAACAGGAGGGCTCAGTGCTTCAGAGAGTCCCACTCTGTTGCACTCCAGTCCTGCTACTTTCTGAAGCTCAGCTGCATCAGTTGCCTTTAATTGCTTCCGTCCTGGTAACTGCGCTCTGATCCTTCTTCAGGTAACACCCCCTCCCCCATCAAAACACACATACAAAACTTTTAACCTTTAGGCTGTTTGCCTGTTTTCTGGTGGGCTCCTCCCACTGACTCCACTTATTAGACGCTACACTAACAAACATTTATCATTTTTAACGTCCAGGCTCTTTGCCACCAGCAGACTTCTCACACTGCAACTTCCCCAGAGTAGCATCTCCTTGGTTCAGCTTTCTGGATTTTTCACTAGCAAAAACATGTACAAGATTTGTTTGGATTTCTGCTCTGACCTGGCTGGCTAGTTCCCTCAACCGTCATCCCATTCAAATGTGGCAGCACATCTTTAGCCCCCATTTCCAGACTTCCCTTCTGGAGTTGGGAGGCTCCCCCCCCCCCCCTGCTAAAAAAAACCTCCAAACAAATACAATCTGGGAACTCCTCTTCCTCCCCAGCTGTATTCCTGTGCCACTGACTCTTTTGTACTTTTCAAGGTTCATAACAGGTCATAAGAACCATACCAGCTGCTTGCTCAGGGGCTTCTGAGGCTCTCTAGAATATGCCTCTACATTACTGACCACTCTTCCTTTTCTAGGAGACTCTCTCTCTCCCCAAGATTCCCTCAGAAGGCTCTTAACTTTAGAGTCTGTCCCTCTAGGTCTCTCAGCCTGCTTATTTCACCTTCTAGGGTGTTCTCTTTAGGGTCCTCATTCCTGGGAGACCATGCCTCCTGCCGATAAGCACCTTCTGGACATGTGCTGACTCGTTTGAATGGGATGAATGTTCTTTGAGAGAAGTAGCCAGCCAGGTCACAGCTGAAATAGATTAGCAGAAGAAGACCGCAAGGAACAGCCAAAGTAGTTTACATATTATATACAGGTACTTATTTTGTACCTCGGGCAATGGAGGGTTAAGTGACGTGCCCAGGGTCACAAGGAGCTGAAGTGGGAGTTGAACCCAGTTCACCAGGATCACAGCCTGCTGCACTAACCACTAGGTTACTCCTCCATGGTTGATGAAAGTGTACAAAGGACCTAGGTCATTCCAAGATGGCGTACTGAACGCACATACCTGAGTTTGCTCCACGGAGTTGTTGCAGTGAGACGCTAATAGTGGGACCCTCGCCCCCTCGTTTATGATAGGAAAGCGGAGGGGGAAGGTAAAGGAGCTTCCCTCGGCTCCTGGACCCTCTTCGACGCTGAAGCAGTCGATTCTGCAATTCCCGACGCAGCAACCGGGACCTCTGTGCACATCGACTCCTTCTACAGCTACTGACGCGTTGACGTCAGTTGGAAGCGGAGATGGGGCTTCCCTGAGCCCCGGGGAACGCAGGGCTCCACCACAGCCGGGGAGTGAGGTCTCCGCAGCAGCCCTACCAGGAACGGACACCGAAGGGGTGGATTCGCAACGGTTAGAGGGGAGGACTGCAACGAACCAGAGTGAGACCCAGGACCAAGCATTTTTGGCCGAATTGGCCTTAAAGGTATTGCCACAGGACATAGTCTCTAAACTCTCTCGTCCAGGGCCCCCACCTCATTCCCCTTTACCAACGGGTGGAATAAGTAAACCCACTATTGTGACGCTTGAGTCACTGTGGGATATGGTATACAACACTCCTCGATGCAAGCTATGTTAAAAGAAAATTCAAATGATATTAAAACTCTCTCAGAAGCTGTTCTGATACAGGCACAAGTGACTGCACAGCAGTCCGTTAAGATTGAGAAAGTGGATGCCAAAATTCAAGAAATGGGGACTTTGGAATCTGCTTTGATCAAAGATAATAACTTTTTGCATAAACGTTTGGAATATTTGGAGAATCAGGCACGAAGATTTAATCTCCGATTCCTTAATTTCCCCAAATCTCCGTTAATTCCTCCGATTGAGATGGTGAAAAAATATTTGATAGACATTCTGGGAATGGATAAAGACTCATTGCCCCCCATAACTCGGGCATATTACATCTGGAATACTGTGGGGACCTTGGGAGATCCCACAAGGCGAGAGATGGGTGAAGGAATGAATCTTACTTCCTTCCTGGAAAGTTCGTTGGAAGTTATTACCCATAGGACGACTATGCTGGTCACTTTTGTGCTTGAGCCAGATCGGAACGCTGTATTAAGACTTTCTCTACGACACTTGGATAGGCTTTTTATGGGTTCTAAAGTTAGAATTTATCCTGACCTCTCTAGGCCAACACAAATGAGGCGCAAGGCCTTTTTGGAACTGCGCCCCAGAGTCGAGGCCTTGAGAGCAAATTTTGTATTACGTTTTCCTTGTATATGTCAAGTAATGCTTGAGGGTAAACAATTTCAATTTATGGACCCTAAACAGCTTAAAGATTTTTTGGAAGCTAGAGTTAAAGTGACAGTTGTATGCCCTCCCACATAGTAGGCTGGAGTTTGAGCACAGAAATGGTAAATGTGTGTTAATTTTTAATTCTGTTTATTTTTCTTTTTCCTTTTCTTGGAAACACTCTTTCTTAATAGTGGACAGAAAATAATGTTTGTATCATTTCCTTACGCTTTTTGCGTTAATAAGTTTTTTTTTTCTTTTGAATTGATGATGGATTGCTAAGTCACACTGGTTTGTGAATTATTGAAAATATTAATAAAGTGTACAAAGGAAGAAAGCACTGGTGAAATCTTCCTGATTAAAACCTTGAATATCAGCATCAAAATTTTATATCTGATTTGATATTCAGCAGGCAGCCAATGTAAAACAATCAACATTGGCGTAATATGATCATATGCTGAAAGTCCACTAATCACCCTTGCAACAGCATTTTGTGCAATTTGCAGAGAAATGATGAATACTGTTTGATTCTCAGGAGAATTATCAGTAGAAGGTTTTTGTGAGGTGGGGAGGAGAACTCCAGACAAAATGGTTCTTGGGTGATGATGTTTCATGGTTAATTGTTTTTTTATTTGTTGGGGGGGGGGGAGTTCAGTGCACCATGTGTGACTGCAGCAGTTGGTGCATTTGTGTATTATGTGTTAAGGAGGATAGGAGTAATGGAAGGGTGTGGGAGAGGGGAAGAGTTTGAAGGGAGGAACATAATCTGGGCTATTGGGGTTAAGGGAAGGGGTTTCCTGAAATCAGGAACTTTTGCAGAAAAAGTGAATTGGGTAAACAGTGTAGGGTCACTGAGACTCATAGTGTAGAATGGTTGGAGGCTGGGACATTCCCCCTGGTTGCCGTATCTCAAAAAAGATATAGTGGAATTACAAAAGGTGCATAGAAGGGCGACAAAAATGATAAAGGGGATGGGACGACTTCCCTATGAGGAAAGGCTAAAGTGGCTAGGGCTGTTCAGCTTGGAGAAAAGGCGACTGAGAGGAGACATGTTAGAGGTCTATAAAATAACGAGTGGAGTGGAATGGGTAGATGTGAAGCGTCTGTTTACGCTTTCCAAAAATACTAGGACTAGGGGGCATGCGATGAAGCTACAATGTAGTAAATTTAAAACGAATCGGAGAAAATATTTCTTCACTCAAAGTGTAATTAAACAATGGAATTCGTTGCCAGAGAATGTGGTAAAGGCGGTTAGCTTAGCGGAGTTTAAAAAAGGTTTGGATGGCTTCCTAAAGAAAAAGTCCATAGACCATTATTAAATGGACTTGGGGAAAATCCACTATTTCTGGGATAAGAAGTATAGAACGTTTTGTACTTTTTGGGGATCTTGCCAGGTATTTGTGACCTGGATTGGCCACTGGTGGAAACAGGATGCTGGGCTCGATGGACCTTTGGTCTTTCCCAGTATGGCAATACTTATATACTGCTGTTTTTCTTTTCCAAAAGTAACTGAGTATGTTCTATATGTGATGTCTTTAAAGGTAATAATGTGAAACTTAGGGGTTATCAACTCACCAGACTCTAAAACAAACAAACAACAAAAAAAAAACCAGGTAGCAGTAGCTTGCTTGCTTGCTTGCTTGCTTATTTATCTCTCTCACGATTTTCCAGAAACAAGTTTTGGTTCAGGGTGGCTTATAAATAAGTTATGAGAGAGTTATGATGCATTACATTTGTAGAGTAGTGTGGACTAACAGTATCACATTTAGTTAACCACATAATTTCTTGAAAAGGTAGTTTGTGATGCTTCTTGTAGCCTTGGGAGTTGAGTTCCACCATTTTGAACCCAGATAACTAAATCCGGACATGTAGATGGATTTGTAAGTTATGTTTTTGCAGTTGGGTAAGTGAAGGAGTAAGTAGCCTCTGGGCTTGCATTTCTTGGTGACTGTTCGATCAGTTCTAGCATGTAATCGGGAGACATGCCAAACAATATTCTGTAGATGAGAGTGCTTGTTTTGACACATAATCTAGCCTTTATTGGGAGCCAGTGTAGCATTACAAGTAGTGGGGTTACTGTTTCATATTCCGATTTTTTTTTTTTTTTTAAATATCAGTCTTGCTGCTGTGTTTTGAACAGTCTGAAGTGATTTTAGTATGTTATCTTTGCATCCTACGTATGCAGTGTTACAATAGTCTAGTTGGGATAATATTGGCAATTGTACTATAAGACGAAATCATTGTTTGGGAAGTAATCTCTGATCCTTCTCAATTTCCATATGGTTTTGAAACTCTTTGATGTGACTGTAGAGACCTGATTTTCAAGAGATACATGTTTATCAAGAATGATTCTTAATATTTTTAGTTCTGTTTCAATTGGGTACGTTTGTTGGTTGATTGTGAAGGTTTGGTAGATAATGGGATTGTGTGAGCTAGATAGAACTAGGAATTTGGTTTTATCTATTTAGTTTGAGTCTGAAAATTGTGGCCCAGTTTTCCATAAGGTCCAGCCCTTTTTTAACCTTATCCAATATTTTTTGTGATGTGAAAAAGTAAATATATTGTGACATCATCAGCATATATAAATGGGTTAAGTCCCATTTACTACTTCTACTTAACATTTCTAGAGTGCTACTAGGGTTACGTAGTGCTGTACAAATTAACAAAAAAAGAACAGTCCCTGCTCAAAGGAGCTTACAAGCTAATGGGCGAAATGTCAAGTTGGGGCAGTCTAGGTTTCCTGAATAGGGGTATGGTGGTTAGGTGCCGAAGGCGACATTGAAGAGGTGGGCTTTGAGAAAGGCTTTGAAGATGGGCAGGGAGGGGGCTTGGCGTATGAGCTCAGGGAGTTTATTCCAGGCATGGGGTGAGGTGAGGCAGAAAGGGCGGAACCTGGAGTTGGCGGTGGTGGAGAAGGGTACTGAAAGGAGGGAATTGTCTTGAGAGCGGAGGTTACGGGTCGGAACGTAAGGGGAGATGAGGGAAGAGAGGTAAGGAGGGGCTGCAGATCGGGTGCTTTTGTAGGTTAATAGGAGAACCTTGAATTGTATGCGGTACAAGAAGCTCACTTGGGATGCTCATGAACATATCAAATTCTATAAATGGCGGGTAGGAACATACTTAGACTTCCTTGTGCCTGCAAAAGAAATGCAGGGGGTAATAATTTTAATTAGAAAAGGATTGCAGGTGATCACCCACATGACAACAAAGACTGTTGCGAGGGAAGAAATGATGCTATATAACATTTTATGCACTTAATACATATGATAAAAACTTCTACAAGCAAATATTGAAACATCTACTTGGTTTTTGGACATACTGATGGGAGGATATTTTAATGGGGTGTAGGTCCCTCATCACATGGGGAGGGAGAATGTGGGAGTCACAGAAAGTGTCTCTTTATTATGGGATGTGTGGAGAATGTTGCACCCTAGAGAACAGGATTATACCCATACATCCATGGCACATTCCACCATGTCCATAATAGATTACATCCTGGTGTCCAGAAGCATTTTTTTCCATCATTGACAATGCAGAGATTGGTCTGTTTGAGATAATGGACCATGCCATGGTAGTGGTTGATTTTGTACCTGTCATTAATTTTTTGGGCTCCTGTAAGTGGAAGTTCCTTATTCATTTATAGAGAGAGATGGAAGTTTTGAGTTTTTGCTGTCTAAATGGAAACATGTTGAATATAACAGGGAACATGCTAACGATTCTACCCTATTTTGGGAAGCTGCTGAAGCAGTACTGAGAGGAGAGATATTAGCATTTACCAGCTTTAAAAAGAAAGCTAGCAATAATAAATTCTTGACATTAGAAAGACAAGTTCTAAGCTATGTTAAGCATATTTATTTATTTATTGCATTTGTACCCCACATTATCCCACCTTTGTGCAGGCTCAATGTGGCTTACAGAGTAAGGTTATGATAAAGTCAGTTCATGATTTAAATACAGTTGATCATAAGCTGAGGTAAAAGAGGATAGATGGGCGGATGTTCGGTAGGTTGTGTGAGAAGTATTTTAGGTGTGCTTGGGTGGTTTGGGGGATGATTTGTATCATTGAGGGTGACTTTTGTAAGCTTTGTTAAAGAGGTGTGTTTTCAGAGCTTTGCGGGAGCTGGTTAGATTGTTCATGGTTTTCAGGGCCTTAGGTAACGCATTCCAAAACTGTGTGCTTTTGTATGCAAAGGTCGTAGCATAAGCCTGTTTGTATTTCACTCCTTTGCAGCTGGGGAAATTCAGATTGAGGAATTTGCGGGCCGATCTTTTGGCGTTTCTGGGCGGTAGGTCCACTAGGTTTAGCATATAGAGTAGGGCGTCTGCGTGAATGATCTTGTGCACGGTTGTGCAGATCTTGAACTCAATACGTTCCTTGAGCGGAAGCCAATGTAGTTTCTCTCTTAGGGGCTTCGCACTTTCATATTTAGGTTTTCCAAAGATGAGTCTGGCTGCCGTGTTTTGGGTTGTTTGGAGTTTTTTTAATATGGACATCATCCTACATTGTCCTATAAAACTTAGTTTTTGGAAGCACAGCAAACCCTCAATGAGCTTTCACAAACACTCCCAAAGATCTATAAACTATATAATATCAACTATACAAGTATATCAATAAATACAGTAGTAGATTATTGAGTAGATTAGCCTGTTAATGGCAAGGGTAAAAAAAGATTAACACTGAGAATGGGAGAGAGAGAGATGAAACACTGTATCTAGTGTGTTCCTTTGGACCTGAGGAGGTAGCCTGGGCTGTTCAGCAGAGCCTACTTGGCAAAGCTCCAGGGCATGATGGATTCTGTAATGAATTCTATGAACTATTGAAGGATGAGACTGTAGAACCTGTCACATTAGTATTTAAAACATTAATTGAGCAAGGTTGCTTCCTGAAATACTCAATAATGCTCAAATTATTGGTTTACCGAAGCCAGGTAAAGACTCATCACTGCCAGAATCTTATGCTTGATTTCGATACTTAATTATGAGACAAAGTTATGTGTAAAAGTTCTAACTATTTTCACGTATTTTGCCATCAGTTATAGCCAACTCTCAGGTGGGCCTGTGTCAGGTGATGTATGGGTAAAAGTGTTCATAAGATATTGGCTACTGTGGAAATGGCTAACATTAGCAACATTTCTTTCATTTTAATTAGCCTTGATGCCGAAAAGGCATTTGATAGGGTTGTTTGGGATTTTCTTTATGGGATTTTGGAAGCTTAACGGGTTACAGGGTTTTTTTTTTAATGCTGTTAGAGCGTTATATCATGATCCAAGAGTGAAAGTATAGGTAAATGGGATTTTATCTGATTCTTTTTCTGTTTGTTGAGGGACCAGGCAAGGATGTCCCCTATCTCCATTATTATTTGTTTTAATGTTAGATCCACTATTATGGGAGATTCAGGGTGATCCTGAGATATGAGGTTTCAAGATTGGTCAAACTGTTTTCAAAATTGCCGCTTTTGCAGGCAATCTCTTAGTGCACGGTACAGTTCCTTTCCAGTTCTTTTGGAGAGCTTTCTGGAATATGGTGACTTTTCAGGCTTTAAATTTGACGAAGTCTGAAGCCTTAGTGGGGTTGATTTTCTCTACAGAGAGCATGGGGGAGATTCTTTCCCACTGAAGTGGGCTGCTGGATCTTTTTGCTATTTAGGAATATTGTTGACCATGGATTTTTCATCTCTATATCGACTGAATGTGGATAACTTGTTGAGGGACTCTAGGCATCAGTTAGAAAGTTGGACTCATTTGCTGTTGTCTTTGATGGGGAGGAGCTGCCTTTAACAACAACCACAGAAGAACAAACGTTCTTGCACAAACCAGATGAGCAAACACAGTGGGGGTGACACAAAGGATGATGCAGAATAAAAAAGCGTTCAATTGACTAAAAAGTTCACATCAGACGCTTTATTCAAAGTAAAATGGACTCAGATGCTTTATGAGCCCATTTTACTTTGAATAAAGCATCTGATGTGAACTTTTTAGTCAATTGAACGCTTTTTTATTCTACATCATCCTTCATGTCACCCCCCAAGGAGCTGCCTTTATCGTATGATAGATTTCTCCCACTGGTTGTATGTGTTACAGACACTTCCTATCTATTTTCATAGGAAAGACTTAGTAGCCTTGCAGTGTGAATTGAAAAATGTTGCTGGGTGGGGAAAATGTCCAAAATGAATTGGAACTATTTGCAAGGGTCCTTGGTGACAAGGCAGGTTGGACTTGCCAAAGATAAAATTATATAATCAAGCTTTTTGCTAAGACATCTTAAAGACTGGATGTTGGTGACTACTGATTTTACAGACTTGACTTTTGAACATGCTTATTTTAAACCATGGCATCTAAACCATTTACTCTATGCTTGGAGAACCAGTATATCTTCTGATGTTAAGAACAGTATTCTTTTGAAACCAATTTGGCATCTATAGAAGAAAATCATGGGTAATCCTAGTAGTGGTGATCTTCTTCTAATCGGAGGAATTGCAGACTTTCTTCCTGGATTAGATAATTGGATGTTTGAGCAATGGAAAACACTGGGCATATCATTGCTACAACATTTATAATGTGAGGATGGCACTATAATGAACTTTGCTGATTTGCAGCAGAAACTAGCATTTGGGTTTGGCAATCGTTATGCTTACTTAGAATTGATCCATTATCTGTCGACATTAGATGAGCAAAGTTTGAGTTCTTGCTTGGGGAAACAAATAGCGGGAATGTTTAAAAGGCGATGCTTCAGGGCAAATATCGATCTCATGGCTTCACAAAGTTTTAAATCATTGCTTCCCTCCTAAACATTATAGCCCTCTTTTGGACAAATGGGTTAGGGAGTTGGGCCAACCACTAGGTGTGATACACATACCACATTTAATAATAGACATTCCAAGGATGGTACACAATGCTGAGCTAAAGTGTGTCTATCATATTTTACACAGAGCCTATTTTTCTCAGATGCTGTCTCATAAAGAGGGTTGTGCCACTACCTCTGTCTGTCAGATATGTCCGGACCTAAACAATTCCTTGGCATTGTAGAAAAATACAAGATTTTTGGACAGCAATCATCACTTATTTGGAAGATTTACTTGATCAATCAATAAGGTCCTCAGCTCTTGGGATTATTTTTAATAACGTTAATGTGTATTGGGTTCAGAGATTAAGGCAAAATTTGTTTCTCAGTAAGGCCTATATAGTGGGGAAAAATGTGTTCTTAATCATTGGTTACAAGATCATCCACCAACATTTTGGTATTGGAAAAACAAACGTTTCTATTTGGGACAGATACCTCCAGTCTTAAATGGTTTTCAGGAGTGGTTATGTGGTACTCAATGAACGTAGGTGTAGGTTCCTGTGGCTTTCTTTTTCTCTGCTTGATGATGAGAGGGTATGAGTCCAGACCTCAAAGCCATCCATCTTTAGTGTGTCATGATTTAGTTTAAATGGGATGAAATTTGTGATTGTGAACAGTTTAGAATGAGTAATTTTTCTCGGTGTTTAAAATAGAAGTTTATATTGTTTTATTGATGAAAACACTGAAAAATTAATTTCATAATAAAAAAACCTGTAAATGCCTTTGAGTCCAATGTAAAGCCCAAAGTGGTATTTCCCCCCCATACAAATGTATTCCCTTTGTAAAATGGGGAATATGTGTGCAAATTTTAGTCCTGCCCTTGCTGTGCCCCATGAAATCTCTCTCTCTCGCTTATGAATACGTTTCTAAAATAATGACCTATGTGCAGACATAATTAATAATCCTGATGCACTTCATGCAGTTGTAATTATATAGAATATCCACAAAAATCCCAGTGCAAAAAATGTATGAATGTGCACTGTGGTCCTTCTTTGAAAATCAAAATATTTTGACTCTATTTTTTTTTTTTTCAATTAAAAAAAAGATTTTTTATTGCTGAATGAGAGGTTTCAGTTTATTGAATTTTGATAATAAAGTATTTGACCAATTAAGAATTGAGCAAGCCATGAGACTTAGTCTCATTTGAGTCATTACTGAGGTCTTAAAAGTTTTTTAAAAATTGTGTTTAAAAAATATTTGCATTGATATTCAAATATGACAGTTGCTTAAAGCACCTTCATACGTTTATGCTGAAATTTTTGTGGATATTGTTACTGTCTTGCCCCCACAATTAAATATTGACCCTTAACTTGAATGCTGTAGTCATATATAGCACTTGTGGACTGGAGAAGTACCACCTTGTGATAGTTACTTGCACATTGGCTTTAATCTCTCTTGATTTACTGTGTGAGTTTCATTTTCTTTAAAAACTTGCCTGTTTAGGATGCTGTTGACTTTGGAATGCCCAGAAGCGATTTTACGTTTCTGTTGGAAGATAACTTGTTTATGGTTTTTGGCCCTGTGTTCTACTAGATCATCAAGAATGTAGATAGGCTCTCCATTATGAGGGGTGAGGTGGGGGGGGGGTTAGGTGTATTAAGGATAGAAATGTTTGATTTTGTTTTCTGTTTTATCTTTAATGTTAATTTTCTTTTGTTACCTCAGTTTCCTATTTTCTTTCTTTTATTTTTTTTTCAGTCTAAATTTTAAGGACCCTGAAGCTGTAAGAGCTCTGACATGTACTCTTCTGAAAGAGGATTTTGGACTCACCATTGATATACCTCTAGAGAGACTTATTCCTACCGTCCCCTTACGACTGAACTATATCCACTGGGTAGAAGATCTCATTGGTTACCACGAATCTGACAAAAAGGCACTTCGACGTGGCATTGACATAGGTAACACCATGACATCAAGGACTTTTTCTAAAGTCATCATTCATTATCAGTCTTCTACACTACATCTCATCCTCTGGGTAGTGGGACATAAATTAGAAAAGGTCCCTTTTCTTCTTTGTGCTGGAGCAGTCTGAAACATTATCTTCAGTGTGGCCAACCTTTCACAAATACTAAAATCCATGAAACCGGAAGGCATGGTAGCAGAAATCCTTATCTTTGAGAAATTGAGAGGATGGAATTGTTTCATTTTTACCCTCTGCTCTTCTCTCTCAAAAGGTTACTTTGGTAACCTTTTCCTCATCCCCACCAGTATCTCTCTTTCCCACCCTGCATCACTCTTTCTTTTCTTCTAACCCTGCCCCTTTCCTCCTTCTGCCCTTCTCCCTCTTTCCTATGCTGAAGGCCACCATCTTTCCTCTGCTCATCTTACAAGTTGTACCTCTGCTTCTCTTTCTTTGCCAGCTCTGTGAGCATGTTCCTAGTAGTTGGGAAGTAGGACTAGTGTTGGGCCTAGTTTTACAGTCTGGCTCCAAAATTTACAGGGAGAGAAAGAGATTAAGGTGCTCTTTTTCAAAGCAAGTAGACTTACAAAGTTCCATAGATGCGTATTTTCAAAACATTTAGACTTACAAAGTTCCAAAGTATACCAGAGTTTAATCATGAGGAAGCGGAACCTGTGCAGAATGCCAGATTCAACTCTGACCACCTTGTTGGGCAGACTCAATGGACCATGCAGATATTTATCTACTGACGTTTACTAAATTATTATGTTATGTTACTAAGCAGGCTGTTAACTGAATGCTGATTTGGTAAGACAAGGGGCATGTTCAGAACTCATGGGCTTGTCACCTCCTGCGATACATGAGATCAGTAAACAGCAGGTGAAGGCTCACAGGGCCAGCACAAGACAGGGAGGAGCAGCTGCAAAGCTCTACTTTTCTTCCAATCTCTCTGTCACCAGACCCACATGGCCGCACATGTGTTCTCTTTAGAAAAATTACTGCTGATTTTTTTTAGTCAATAAGAGTTGAAAGAGCACTAAAAGTTAGTTTCCCAAAATCTAGGCACTAAGCTAGTATTCTGTAATGTCAAATTTGTGTGCCTAATACATTATAGAGTACTAGCATAAATCTGCAATTAGGCTCCTAAATTTAGGCACCACCACGTATTCTTGCACTATAGCAGGTATAAATGGGGTGCCTAAATGCATCAATTAGGCAGCTGACTGACAGTATTCAATAAAGCGCATGAAGGGCAGAATGACCATGACCCACCCATGTGAATGCCATTTCGCAGTTATGCACTAGAACACTTAGGTGCCAAATTACAGAATAGTGCCTACGTGCATTTAGGGCCTCACTACCGTTTCACCCCCATTTTAGCACTGAACATCTGTTAATTTCTGTTTGAGCGCTAATTATGTGCCTAACCTATGACGCATTACATAGAATTAGGAGGTTTGTCTACCTTTTGAAGCTATCTGCAAACAATAGAAATTGAGAACTGAATCTACGCCATATTTTCTTTTCGTCCTAATAGACAGTCCAAACCAATGGTTTGAGTGTTCCTACCAGCAGATGGGGGTAAAGATACTGAACTATTCTACTGATTTGGGGGTGTCTTTTCACTTTGGGTACCTTCGTGTCTTTTTGTTCCAACTCTATTGCTTTTGCCTCAGTTCTATTTTCAGGAGCAGAAGAAAGGAAGTGTTGATGCCCCTGTACAAGTCGTTGGTCAGGCCCCACCTGGAGTATTGTGTTCAGTTTTGGAGGCCGTACCTTGCGAAGGATGTTAAAAAAAAATGGAAGCGGTGCAAAGAAAAGCTACGAGAATGGTATGGGATTTGCATTCCAAGACGTATGAGCAGAGACTTGCTGACCTGAACATGTATACCCTGGAGGAACAGGGGTGATATGATACAGACGTTCAGATACTTGAAAGGTATTAATCCGCAAACAAATCTTTTCCGGAGATGGGAAGGCGGTAGAACGAGAGGACATGAAATGAGATTGAAGGGGGGCAGACTCAAAAAAGATGTCAGGAAGTATTTTTTCACGGAGAGGGTGGTGAACGCTTGGAATGCCCTCCCGCGGGAGGTGGTGGAGATGAAAACGGTAACGGAATTCAAACATGCGTGGGATATGCATAAAGGAATCCTGTGCAGTAGGAATAGATCCTCAGAAGCTTAGCCAAAATTGGGTGGCGGAGCAGGTGGGGGAAGAGAGGTTGGTAGTTGGGAGGCGAGGATAGTGGAGGGCAGACTTATACGGTCTGTGCCAGAGCATTGGTATACTGAAACATTCTAGGCTCCACCAGCCCTTACACTTGTGATGTCAGCAGAATACTTCAGTATCTCTATCTCCATCTGCTGGTAGGGGGACTCAACTCATTGATCTGGAATGTCTGGCAGGATTCAAGGAAAGAACATTAACAGGTAGGAATAATTTCACCTTTTTGCCTTTGGTGGTTTTCTTAGATTGTCTTCTTTCCTCGCTTGACATCCACATCAAACAGTATGATGTCTTTTAGAACCTACCTTGTGGAGGAGGATAAAAAGTCAACAAAACTGTATGTTGCTGTTAGCTCTGGTTTAACATATCGCCTCTGTAATATTCCTCTATGAATGTGATACTGAAAGAGCTTAGTTTGAGCTGTGCATGTAAAAAAAATTGTTGGACAAGGCCTTGATCTGTGGAGTGAGTTGCCCATTTCAGTAAGAGAATTATATTCATAAAGTTTTTTGAAATTGTTGAAAGGTAACAGTACTGCCAAAATGGAAGCCAAAGCTAACAAAATAAGGAAGCTTCCCAGTTTATTTCTTTTCTTATTTTTATTTCATCCTTGCTTTAACCAACACCACAATGGTGCTGCTTTAACATTTGACTTTGGTCCATCAGATATTTATTTATTTTTAAAGAGGCATTTTTATTGAAGCATAAGTTGATTAATGAACACAAAGGGAGGTGATAGAGGAAAACAAAGGTTTTGATCATGATAAACTGTGCATATCTTTTCTTCTACATATACAGAGACTACAATTTGTTTCATACACAGCTCTTTTATTTTCTACTAATGTAGATTTTTCAGCTGTAGAATGCATTTGATCAGTTTTTAGCTATGACAATTTAGATTTGGGGATATTAATTTCAAGCAGTTTTAGTTTGTTAAACTTCCAGGACTCAAAAAGAAAAAGTTAATGAAATCGTATCTGAAATCTAATCAACCTTTACTAAAGATACAATAAATGCGTATGAATTAAAGGGTTTAAAGAAAAGCTTTTCATTTGGGAGGAAGATGTCAGATCATGCATGCCATGACGTTTCACTTTCCTGATAACATCTGTATTGTCCATCTGTCTCTCTCAGCTGTCTCACTCTCCTTTCATTCCTTATTGGCTAACAGACGACTGTGCCCCACAGCTAATCTTGATAGAAAAGGAAGAAATGCTGATGATAAGGCATGATGGTATGCATGAGCTTCAGACAGCTGTTCTATTATCTCCTCTTCCCTTCCCTTTCACAGTATTGTAAGCATTATCTATCCTGGAGGTTACATGCAGCACATTTAGTCTTTACTTTACTTATCTGGATTATATCAAATGCATAGTTTCCACTTGAGTCTATGGGCTCATGAACCCTCAATTTTATCTGCCTAAGAATATTTCTCCCATTTGGTACTCCTCCCTACCCTATCCAGTTATTGCAGTTACTTGTATTGGTCAGAGGACCATATGTAAAAGCTCCGTCAGAAATCCTGCCATCATGGATTCTTAGTCCAGCCACTCTCTGTTGCTACTGAACGATGGCTGAAACAGGCTCCCTAACTTCCCGGATCTGTGCTTGTTGCTTCAGCAGCATTTCCAATTTTGACTGGCTTGTGGGGTAGAGTCCTGGTCCGGAAGCAAACCCAGTTTCTCTGTTGATAGCCTGGATAATGTAGACTCGCCATAGGTGATATCACGATGCATCCCAGGATGGAAAGTTTGCCATCCTAAAGGCCATATCCCTTTGAAAGGCTTTACCGAGCAGTGGGGGCATTAGTCTTTTGGCAGGCCCTAGGCAAACAAATATGATTTGTTCCCCCCCCCCCCTATAATATATAAACACATTTTTTTAAACCCACAAATGGGTCCCCTTATGGTTTATTTCCATTTCTGAATGCAGAGGAAAGCCAACAGAGGAGGAAGCAGCAGGTAAAGAGCACTGCTTGCTGATATATCATGCTGAGAGGAGAACAATGCAGTAGGGGTGGTGGGAAGAAAGCAGCTTGCATAACAGTGCAAAATATCCTTTGAGAGTCACTGAATTAGTGAGTCTGAGAGGGCCCCTCTTAAACATTTGGGCCCTAGGCATGGGCCTAGTTTGTGCTTTAATCCTGCCCTGTCTGCCATTGCCTTTGTCAAAAAGAAAACTAACAATTTAGATGGGGGAAAGAGTGACAAGGAAAAAAATCAAGGAAGAAAGTCAGTGTTTTACATCTGACTGCTCTCCAGCTGCCAACCAGAAGTCCTCATAAATATGCCAGCGTTGATAAAAACCACTGAGATCAGTCATTGACTTCAACTTCTTCATCATCATGCATTGGGTGGAGAAAAAGCATGAATACTGTGTCAACAGCACAGTTACTCGCAGTTGGCATATCTACTAAGCATGCCCAGAGGATTGCTCCTCAACCTCCGTCAGAAGGGCGCAGCAGCATCAAAAGAACTCAGTATTGGGCACAGATATACCTCAAGTGACTCAGGAGTTTATGGCCTCACCCACCATCCACTCTTGAACTTTGATGCCAGCAGTCTTCAATGAGGTGCCCTACAGATATATTGATGAAAGGCTGACTCAGTGCCTTGCTTGATACCATGCTTCGGTTTTAATGGCTGTACAAAGAGTCATACAGCTAATCTGAGACTCATGCTTACCTAGATGTGTTTCATCAATGCGAGGGCCTCAAAGAGCCTCAGAATCTGTGGCATGCAACACAATAACAATTTTAAGTACGTCAGGGGAGGAAGCTTCCCTGAAATGTTGAACAATGTCAGGGTCTAGATGCCCACAGTTATGGGCTACTCTCACTAACTAACACCTTGACGTTTAGCCCATCAAAGAACCAGACATGTTCACTGGACTAGTTTATACTTTAGTTTATTTGAACTTACTATACTGCCTTATCTGTTAGGCAGGTCCAAGTGATACACAGACTAAATAGACGGGGGACAGGAACTCCATTTGAAGATAGGAAAAATCAACAGTGTCGCATTAAATCCACTCAAGAGAAAGCAGCGCAAACAAATCATACAGCATTAATCAGTCATACAAAACATCAATACAGCAAGTAGACCCAACCAAGAGGAGCAAACAAAATACAGGAATGGATTCCACAGCGTGTCAGCCACTCAATTCACCAAACGCATTATTAGAAAGGACTGTTTTGTAATTCCTAAATGACAGTTTGGCACAGATAAAGAGTGAGATTATTCCATGTGGCTTGTGCCACAAAGAAAAAAGCACTATGACTTGTAGGCTCTAAGGGGGCTAGCACTGGTCTTAGGGAGAACAAGCCGATGATCATTTAATGAACAAAGATGTGTGTAGGAGTGGAAGGGATAGTAAAGGTTGTCAAATAACACGGAACACCTACACACAGAGCTTTGAAGGTAAGAACCAACACTTTGAGCTGTATTCCAAACCTGAGGGTATGGCCCATCTAGTCTGCCCAAAAAGGTGACCAGAGTTGCTCCCACCGCTCTGTACGGGTTACACTTCGGCATGATCAAATACTGCATCACCAATAGGTCAGTCATACAATCTTAAAAGAGTAGTTTTATAAATTTTGATTCAGCATAGTCACATTTATTGTAAATAATGATTAAACCAGTGATCCTACAATGTTGCAATCTGACATTTTACTCACTATCAACCTTTGTGTCTCCCCCCCACCTTTGCGATACATTCATAGCATATGAATGTGACATAAAATACACACGCTTGTTCTTGATCTGTCTCTGCTGTTCTGTGACCTAGTGCAGTTGGCGCTTATTTCCATGTAAAAGGAAAACCCATCTCTGTACAGCCTTTAGTTTTGAACTTTGTGGAGCTTGCTTGTGTTGAGGCTTCCTTTCAAGCCACCTTCTGTGTTTTGAGATTATGACATTGTTTAATCCAGTTGATGAAACTCCGTTTGAGCCACTAGACTCCTCTGCGCTTAGAAGGTCTTGTTTTTTGTAGCGGTGACTTAAACATACAGAATTGAGCTCCATGTTTTAATGATTGATCCACCCAATACGAAGTTTTTGAATAACAGGTTGTTCAGTGCATGATACCAGCATTTTTTCCTAAGCCATGTGCCCACCATAATAAACGTGTTTTACTCACTTTGAATTGAAAACAAGACTTAGCTGTCTACTTGGAGTAGATTTAATTTCATTAAAGCCTTTCAAAGGTTCACACAGACTTTCTTGTTTCTTTTAATTTCATTAAGTCTGGAGTTGTTACCGAGCTTACATTATTGAATTGGCTATCAGACTGCATCTCCTTTGTTCATACTCAAGTAGGCCTGACCTTAGAGTGGGGATAGACAGCACTGGTCCTCGAGTGCTGCAGGTAGATCAGGTTTTCAAGATATCCACGATATAAAATTGCATGTACTTCCTCAACTGTAAAAGTTTTCAGTGGCACAACCAGCAGTCAGTTGTGGTAGAGACATATGAACCAAGAATTGCAACCAGTTTCGGTTTCATCTCCATTCTAAAGTGACCCAACTCAGCACTATTCTTTTGGCCCGGAGAGCAGTAACCAGTTCAGCAAACACGGATAACTCCACTGTTCTCATAGGCTGTATTCCCTGAACAGCAAAATTTAAGATGAGATGATTCAATGTTTGTCTGATGAAGTTTGCATTAGCAAAATTGTGTTCCAGCTTTTGCTGCTTCATTTGGTTTACAGAGGAATTGTCATTTATGGGGCTCATTTTCGGAAGAGAAAAACATCCAAGAAGGATCATAAAAGCAGCATTTGAATGTTTTTCTTCTCAAAATGTCCAAATTGGTATTTTCGAAACCTATTTTGCAGACGTTTATCTATTAATACCACTAAGGCACTTTACTGTTGTCAACACAGTCTTTTAAATCAATCTAATAATCTAGACTTCAGATTTCCGGTGTGTTTATTTTACTTCATAAACTACACCTCTCTGCTGTATCGTTATTCTAACAGCGGGAATCCTCATTAGTCTTGATTAATGATTTTTTTGCTTTTTCACTTTTTTAACTTAGCACTTATCTTATTTTCCCGGCTTTCTCACTGATTAGCTCTACAGTGCGCTTCTGTTTCGTAACATCTTCATCTGGAGCTATGACTTTTATATGCCGGTTCTTGTGCCAGTTATGTCTTTTCGCTACTTAGCTTCTCCGTCTCTTATCTATGCAATTTGTCTGCAGTGTGTCCAAATCACAAGGGAGTGTTTAGGGGGTGGGATGATGGCGGTTTTAGGATGTTCCTAACACTTGGATGTTTTATAACCATAATGGAACGAAACGAAAATGTCTAAGGCTGAAGCTTCAGCATTTTGGTCTAGACCTGTTTTTAGAACAAATAAGGCACAAAAAGGTGCCCTAAACGATCACATGACCACTGGAGGGAATCTGGGATGACCCCCCTCTTACTCTCCCCAGTGGTCACTGACCCCTCCTATCCCCCCAAAGATATGAATAAAAGTAGTACTTACCAGCCTCAATGACAGCCTCAGATGTTATAGCTAAGTATATCAGAGCAGCAATCGGGTCCCTATAGTAGTGTAGTGGTTGGTACAGTGGGCTGTAGAGAAGGGTCCCAGGCTTATATCTCATTCTACCTGTCACACTTGTGGTGGAAAGTGCCAGCCCTCCAAAACTCACCAAAAACCTATTATACCCATATATAGATGCCCCCTTCACCCATAAGTGCTATTGTAGTGGTGTACAGTTGAGGATGATGGGTTTTGGAGGGCTTAGCAGACAAGATGCAATGGTGAGATATGTACCTGGAAACAGAGAAAACAACTAAGTTTACAGATGTTTTCTTTGGACAGAGATTTTCAAGTCAGTACCTAAGTCTCCCAGAGGAGTTGTATTTTATCAAGCTATATACAGGAGGCCCTGTATGAGGATGGTTGGCATCCTAAAAAGTTTTAGAAGTTGTTGGAAGCTTTAATAGCTTTTTCCTTGCTTTATGAAGACTTTCATCATGGTGTCCATAGGGAACACCCCAGCGTCCCATTTTTGCCAGTACTTTTCAGGAGTGGGTGTGGGGATGCGCAGACTGTCGTTTTTGTGTGCCTGACCTGAAACCAGCGGTTCAAGAGAGGTTGTTGGATATGCTGTGCCGAGGGGACAGCTTGTTTGGAGAGAGAGTGCAGGAGGTCGCTGACCTCATTAAGAAACGTACTGATACTATCAACACTTTCTATTGGCATGCATCTGCATCTTCTCCAGCAAGAAGATTTTCAACTGAGTCTAGGTTGGCATTCCTTCTACACTCAGAGGTGTAGGTTTCTACTTCCCGCTCATTTCACCCAGGCCTCGCCAACCCTGTACTCTGAAATCCCAGCCGGCTCCCCAGTCAAAGCAGAGCTTGGGCTTTTGACTGGCTCCAGCAGAGCATAGCTGCACAAAAAGTATCCATCCTGGACGACCTTCTGGTCGGAGGTAGGTTCATCTTTTACCAATACAGATGGCCCCTTATAACCTCCCACTGGTGGGTTCTTAAAGAGTTGTCTTGGGTATGCACTGAATTGGCGTTGGAGACCTCCAAATTACCCACCGAGAGCATCTTTCATCAGCTCTCAGCACGAGCAAGTACTTGCAGAGGAAATCTCCACCCTTCTACATGCCAGAGCGGTCAAACCTCTACCACCAGGGGAAGAAGGAAAGGGATTTTATTCCAGGTGTTGCCTTGTGACTGAGAAAGTGGGGTGATTACCAGCCTATCCTATACCTAAGGGCCTTGAACAAATTCCTAGTCAGTGAAAAGTTCAGGATGCTTTCCTTAGGTACCCTTCTTCCTCTAATTCAGGAAAACAAGTGGCTATGCTCTCTGGACTTGAAGGATGCCTATACCCACATTTCAATACTTCCAAGTCACAGGAGGTGTCTCGGATTTTGAGTGGGAAAATGCTGACATGTTAATGTTTATTGTATTTTATATGTGCTGTATAGATTTTGTTCTTGTAGTATACTGCTTAGAACTGTTTGGGAATAAGTGGTTTATATAAAAGTCCAGATTAGGTTAGATAGTTAAGTAAGTAGAGTTTTTCTTGCATTTTCCCCACTCTTCAGTTTCATATGATGATCCCTTGTTCTAGGAGCTACTATCTTTAGGTAATAGAACCTTGTACTGTAATGAGATCTCAGGCTCTTTCCTAGTTCAAAAATAATATGCAGCTTACATATAATTATAGACTATATCAGAAGTCTTCAATTCCAGTCCTTGAGTATCACAACCAAGTCAGTGTTTTCTGGATTTCTATGATGAATATGCATTTAGGTATATGTGCATAAAATGGAGGCAATGTATGCAAATATACCTCATGTATATACATTGTGGAAATCCTGAAAAGCAGACGGGTTTGCAGCCCTCAAGAGCCGGATTTGAGGACATCTGGATGTGTTCATGGCAGGTTTTACTGTAAAAATGTGTGAGATTTTTACATTGTTTGGAGTAGTAGGCATTGCAGCCTCAGTCTATGTCAGGATTTTGCAAAAGCAAATATATGAAAAGAATTACTAGGAAGAATTTTTTGTTAATACAGGTACAGGGGCCTCCTGCATCTACCCACTACTTGGAGCCACTTTGAATGGCTGGTATTTTCTTGCCACAGAAGTGGATGATATTTGTTTCAATTATGCCAAACAAAATGTGGAGCAGAACGACTTGGCCGATCTCATTAAAGGTATGCAGTATGAAGAAAACGTTCTGTTTTGGCCTCTGCCATTTAACTGCTTCAGTTAAGTAGACATAATTGTTGACGTCACAGTGGAAGAATTTTCTTTCTTGGAAATATTAAACCATTTAGAAAGTAAACTCATTTTTTATGTTTTAATAATAGAGGGCTAATGAGCAGTTCTCTTATAATGCAAGGGATAGGCGCAGAGAAAAGGTGTTTCCTCCTAGGGCAATATATTGCGACAGAATTTGACTACTTAAGAAATATACAAGGATAACAGAGGGGCTCAGCAAAGATCCTAGGGTAGTACCTGCCAGAGTTATTTATCTTGTTTCTCTGTTTCCTACCCTGGCCATTTGCTCCTGCCGATTGCCACCTCTGCCGGTTCCCATGGTAATAAAGAGCAAAGACGCATGGGACCGGCTCTCTGCTCACTAATAATATTGTTCTCTATCCAAGATGAGTATACCTCCACCTTTATCAGCTGGCTTTATGACTATATTGGTGTTCTTTGACAAACTCATAAGGTCTTTGTATTCTTCATTAGTCAGATTACAAAAACTCTTAAGTACATTTTTTTTTCTTAAAATCCTGAACCTATTTCAGAACACATTTGTAAAAAGTGGAGATCACGGGATCTGGAGGACCTGGTGGAACCCAATTTGAGTTTCTTTTGAGAATTGATGACTCCTGGTTTGACTTTCTTTCAGGAAAAAAGTGCTTAATTTTTAATTTCCTGTTGAACCTGAGCAGTTTCCAACTCAAAGGATAATCCCTTCTGTAACAGTTGAATCTGACTTTCTGAAAGGCTACTTTTGGATAAGTTAACAACAACCAATGTTTCTTCTATGGAAAAATCTAATACTGCTCTTAAAAATGTCTCTGATTGTATTCTCTTCTGCCTCTGCCTCTCCCCCTGCCTCTGGTGGGGTAGAAGGCCCTGGTATATTGGAAATCGTGTTCCTGGACTTGAAAATTGTGATTGTGTGTCGAAGGAAGACTGTTCTTCAATATTAATGGATGCGATACTTCTGGCATTATTCTGTCTAAAAAATCCTTTGTAGTAGTAGTTTTCTGAATCGTGGCCAGACTGGTAGGAGGTGATATGAACAACTCACCTGAGTCGCTCCGCACTCTTTTATCTGATGTTGTAGCCTGAAGAATATTTCTCTCTTCAGATTGTGCAGTATTTCTTTCCCAGGATGGAACATTAACTCGACTATGAGGTCTAGACACGGAACGTGAGACTCTGTTAGTTTTTGGGTATACTTTAGGTTTCACCCAGAGGTATATTGACCCTCTTTCATAATTGTTATTGTCCATCTGTAATTTATTCACTTTAGCCTTCTTAATATCATTCGTAAAATTCTCAAGGCATTTATGTGCATTTACAATAATTGTGTCAAACTTTTCATCAAAATGTCTTAATTTTTTTTCACCCACTGGTCTAAGTGCCTTATTTTTCTTTTTAGATGTTTCAGCAATGAGAATCATCAAATCCAAAGCGTATTTATTTAATAGGTCCTGCTATTGTTTTTAAATTCCTGATGCAGGCCTTTTAGGCTGAAACACAGCTCGTGTCAGGTCTTGAATGATAAATGTTTGACATTTTCACATCATCTGGCCTTTGTTTTTAGTCACCTTCACAGTGTTTGTGTTTTTTGTTGACTGCGAGGGTTTGTTCTTCTGTTCTCATGTCGGCAATGACCATCTTTTTCTCCATTCTTTCATTGCCTTTTTATCTGTTTATAGGTAGGTTGTATTCTTCAGTCTCCCTTGTTTTGTTGTTCACCTACTTACCAGCTTTCCATTTGCCACCTTTGTCTCTTATTTGTTTCCCATCATATTCTCCATCTATTTTTCACCCACTTTCTTATCCCTACTACTACTACTTAGCATTTCTATAGCGCTGCCAGGGTTACGCAGCGCTGTACAAGTTTAAACATGGGGAAGGACAGTCCCTTATCCCCTGTTTTCACAGTTCATCCTTATTGCCCAGAACTCTTTCTCAGCCTTATCTACCTTCCTCTACCTCTCATCAACTCTAGTTCCTTCCTTGTCACTAATCCCCTTTCCATCTCCAGTCCCTTTATTCAGTCTCCTGGTCCCTCTTTATTCTCTCCCATGTCCATCCTCTTTCACCTTGTTCAAAGACCTGTCCCCCTTTCTTGTCTCTAACCCACTCCATTGTCTTCTGCCTCTCTCTCCCCTTTCTTCAGCATTCATTGTCCCACCTCTCGCCCATCTTCAGCATCTATTCTCTTGCTACCATACCACCATCTCTCCTTCTCCAGCATCTGCCAGCCTACCTTCTTCAGGTTTCATTTAACCTGCTTTTTCTCCTCCATCCCTCTGCTCCTCCATCTCCACCTTTCCGATCATATGCCCTTGCTTTTCCCTCTGACATAGTACCTGTACTCTTTATTCCTTCTTACTCCTACAGCATCATCCCCCTTCTCCCACTCCCTATGCCATGCATTTGCAAATGTCGGCTTCCTGTCCCATCCTCAGCATTGTGTCAGCCCCACGTTAGGATGGTGAGCTCCTTTCCTGTATGGTGATGTCCTCGGTGGATGGCACTTCTGCATTTAAGCAAAGGCACTGAGATGCGACAAAGGGGCACTCCCTTTTGTGTACCCCTTCAAGTGCTGCTGAGGGTGCTGTTGAGTATTCTTTGGTGACTGTGCTGGTTTTATTTTTATGTGCTGGCCTTTTGAGGTTGTACGAAGATATTTGAAACATGTAGATTGTTGTGAAAGCAGTGGGATAATGGGTGGTAAGTTAATCATAATCACCTTAGGGAGGGGAAGGTAAGGGCCCCACGGAGTTCAAACATGCATGGGATATGCATAGAGGAATCCTGTGCAGAAGGAATGGATCTTCAGAAGCTTAGCTGAAATTGGGTGGCGGAGCAGTTGGGGGGAAGAGGGGGTGGTGGTTGAGAGGCGAGGATAGGGGATGGCAGACTTATACGGTCTGTACCAGAGCCGGTGATGGGAGGCGGGACTGGTGGTTGGGAGGCGGGAAATACTACTGGGCAGACTTATACGGTCTGTACCAGAGCCGGTGATGGGAGGCGGGAAATACTGCTGGGCAGACTTATATGGTCTGTGCCCTGAAAAGGACAGGTACTAATTCAAGGTAAGGTATACACATATGAGTTTATCTTGGGCAGACTGGATGGACCGTGCAGGTCTTTTTCTGCCGTCATCTACTATGTTACTATGTTATTTTTTCACGGAGAGGGTGGTAGACGCTTGGAATGCCCTCCCGCGGGAGGTGGTGGAGATGAAAACGGTAACGGAGTTCAAACATGCGTGGGATATGCATAAAATGAATCCTGTGCATAAGGAATGGATCCTCAGAAGCTTAGCTGAAATTGGGTGGCGGAGCAGTTGGGGGGAAGAGGGGGTGGTGGTTGGGAGGCGAGGATAGGGGAGGGCAGACTTACACGGTCTGTACCAGAGCCGGTGATGGGAGGCGGGAAATACTGCTGGGCAGACTTATACGGTCTGTGCCCTGAAAAGGACAGGTACAAATTCAAGGTAAGGTATACACATATGAGTTTATCTTGGGCAGACTGGATGGACCATGCAGGTCTTTTTCTGCCGTCATCTACTATGTTACTATGTAAGGGCCAAATAGGCCCCAAAATGGTAAAAACTCTAAAAGCTAGTCCTTCTTATGCTCCCTTCATATGTAAGGTTTTGCAGCCCTGTTGTACAACACTATTTACTCAAGATATTATATGTGAATGTACAGTCTGCTAGAAATAAAGGTGAAGTTATCTGTTAATTGCATTTGTACAGTTGTGAATGTAAATATGTTTGTACAGACTTGTAGGTGTATGGCAACTTGTCTCCAGCACAGAAACAAATAGGGAAAAGACTGAGAAGAGGGTGTGATAGATGATTTAGTGTTCCACCCCACTCATGATTTTATAAATACGGAGCAGTTGTTCAACCTTTCAAACAACACAAAAACAAGACGACACTCCACGAAACTAATGACCAGCAGATTGAATGAAAACAAATTGCAGAAAGCTGTGGAGTCTGTTTCTGGAGAATGTGGTCACGCAGAATAACATAGCAGGGTTCAGAGGATAATTGGTCAAATTCCTGGAGGAAAAGTTCATCAACAATTATTAGTCTGGTAGACTTGGAAGAGTCGTTGCTCATCCCTAAAAATCAGCTAGGAGAAATAGATCTACTGTTTGGTTTTTACCTGTTGCTTATGACCAAGGCATTTTGAGGGACATTTTTGAAAGAAACGTCCAAGTCAGAATTGGGACATCCTGCTCATAATGTCCAAAAGGAAACTTCACCCATCTCCCAGCCATTTTCCAACAGAAAAAAACGTTGTTTCCAAATGATGAACACCAAAAAAACAGGGACGAGAACATCTGGCAACATTTGTATGAAAATGGCCACACAGGCGTCGTCCCTGCAGAGCAGAGGGGCAGCCCTTGTGTTGTCAGTGCAGTGGACTTTAATCCAGGGAATCCCAGGTTCCCATTCCATTGCAACTCTGTTATTTTAAATGGTGAGTCCTCCAGGGATGTCAGGGAAATACTTACTGTACCTGAATGTGCACCACCTCAATAGCCCTCAGGCTTTGAGGTTTCTTTCATATTTAAGTACGGTAGGTATATCCCTGGTTCTGGATGGCTCACAATTTAAAGGGCGACGAAAATGATAGTGGGGATGGGACGACTTTCCTATGAAGAGAGGCTGAGAAGGCTAGGGCTTTTCAGCTTGGAGAAGAGACGGCTGAGGGGAGATATGATAGAAGTGTATAAAATAATGAGTGGAATGGATCGGGTGGATGTGAAGCGACTGTTCACGCTATCCAAAAATACTAGGACTAGAGGGCATGAGTTGAAGCTACAGTGTGGTAAATTTAAAACGAATCGGAGAAAATTTTTCTTCACCCAACGTGTAATTAGACTCTGGAATTCGTTGCCGGAGAACGTGGTACGGGCGGTTAGCTTGACGGAGTTTAAAAAGGGGTTAGATAGATTCCTAAAGGACAAGTCCATAGACCGCTATTAAATGGACTTGGAAAAATTCCGCATTTTTAGGTATAACTTGTCTGGAATGTTTTTACGTTTGGGGAGCGTGCCAGGTGCCCTTGACCTGGATTGGCCACTGTCGGTGACAGGATGCTGGGCTAGATGGACCTTTGGTCTTTCCCAGTATGGCACTACTTATGTACTTATGTAAAGATAAAAAAGAGAGTTGAAGTGGGACTAGAACGAACTTGGCTTCCGTGGTTTACAGTCCACGGCACTAACCACTAGGCTACCCTTCAGACAGTGCTGTTTTCAGAATGCTCATAATACCTAATGTCAGGGAGCCTAGTTTCCCTTTCAGGGTAAGGGAGGGGGACAGTAGCCGCTGGGGATTTCTTGAGGGGTCATGCCTTAATCCCTCCAGTGGTCAACTGCTCAATCAGAGCACTATTTTGTACTCTGGATGTGATTGAAACAGATCTAAATAAAAACATCCTTCTTTTTAGACTCAGACATTTCTTCCTGTTCAATTATTGCTTTTAGACGTCCTAATTTTGGGCCCTTCCTATTTCCGCACAAAACATGCCCACTACACATCTCCTTGCTGTTTGGATGCACTGCGGTGTAGAATGTCCAAATTCTGTCATTTCAAAATTGCGATTTGGACGTTTTGAGCAGATGGATGGTTTTTTTAGGCATTTTGAGACATAGAGGGGCATAATTGAACGAAAACGCCTATCTCCATGGGCGTTTATCTCCAAGAACGGGTCCGTGAAGGGGCGGACCGAACCGTATTTTCAAAAAAAATAGACGTCCATGTTTTATTCGACAATTTGTGAGCTGGGTGTTTTTGTTTTTCAGCGATAATGGAAAATGAAAGCGCCCAGCTCAAAAACGAATAAATCCAAGGCATTTGTTCGTGGGAGGGGCCAGGAGTCGTAGTGCACTGGTCCCCCTCACATGCCAGGACACCAACCGGGCACCCTAGGGGGCACTTTTACAAAAACAAAAAAAAAGGTCAAAGAGCTCCCAGGTGCATAGCACCCTTCCCTTGTGTGTTGAGCCCCCCAAATCCCCCTCAAAACCCACTGCCCACAAGTCTACACCATTACTATAGCCCTAAGGGGTGAAGGGGGGCACCTACATGTGGGTAAAGTGGGTTTGGGGGGGTTGGCATTAAGCAGCACAATTGTAACAGGTAGGGGGGATGGGCCTGGGTCCACCTGCCTGAAGTCCACTGCACCCCCTAACAACTGCTCCAGGGACCTGCATACTGCTGCCAGGGAGGTGGGTATGACATTTGAGGGTGAAAATAAAAAGTTGAGAAACTTCATTTTTTGTGGTGGGAGGGGGTTAGTGACCACTGGGGGAGTCAGGGGAGGTCATCACCGATTCCCTCCAGTGGTCATCTGGTCATTTAGGGCACTTTTTGGGGCCTTATTCGTGAAAAAACAGGGTCCAGGAAAAGTGTCCTAAATTCTAGCTAAAAATGCATACTTTTTTCCCCATTATCGGTGAAATGCGCCCATCTCTGTTCGGCAGATAACCACGCCCCCGTTCCACCTTCGCCACACCTCTGACACGCCCCCATCAACTTTGTCCGCATCCGCGACGGATTGCAGTTGAAAACGTCCAAAAATCGGCTTTCGATTATACCGCTTTATTCGGTTTTGTGAGATAAACGTCCATCTCCCGATTTAGGTTGGAACTTGGGCGTTTTTCTCATTCGATTATAAGTAGGATAGTAACATAGTAGATGACGGCAGAAAAAGACCTGCATGGTCCATCCAGTCTGCCCAACAAGATAAACTCATATGTGTATACCTTACCTTGATTTGTACCTGCCTTTTTCAGGGCACAGACTGTACAAGTCTGCCCAGCAGTATTTCCCGCCTCCCAACCACCAGTCCCGCCTCCCATCTCCGGCTCTGGCACAGACCATATAAGTCTGCCCTCCACTATCCTCGCCTCCCAACTACCAACCTCTCTTCCCCCACCTGCTCCGCCACCCAATTTCGGCTAAGCTTCTGAGGATCCATTCCTACTGCACAGGATTCCTTTATGCACATCCCACGCATGTTTGAATTCCGTTACCGTTTTCATCTCCACCACCTCCCGCGGGAGGGCATTCCAAGCATCCACCACCCTCTCCGTGAAAAAATACTTCCTGACATCTTTTTTGAGTCTGCCCCCCTTCAACCTCATTTCATGTCCTCTCGTTCTACCGCCTTCCCATCTTTTCAAAAAGGCTGATTAGGGAAAAGGCCCGCCACTCTCCTTTGGTTCCCTAGCTCAGCTGATCATAGGTCAACAATCTTTTTGCACCAATAGATCCTCTAATGGCATATGAAATCTTATGATCTTTGTCCTTTAACTGGGATCTTAAGATCCAAATCCTTTGAGAATATTAACACAGATGAGAGGGTGATATGGTACTATGCAACAGAGACATCCATTTGCTTTGAAAATGAGCACTTTTGTGTGTGTATGTGGTTGCACAATTTTATAAAAGCCCTTTTCTATATCAAAGTAGGCTTTATGTACAGAAAAAGCCTTGTAAGATTACCTCCCATATTTATCCAACTGATTTCATATTTTTCTGTGTACTTTGTTGGCTACATTATTAAAGTTTTATACCATGTGTGTTCTTTAAAAGCCTTGCAGATTGTTCAGAAACCTGCAATAAGATTACAGTCCAATTGTGGGATATGGATTGGGTTTCCTCTATATTAGTAAGCAGTTGCTCACCAGCCAGCATTTAAAATCTTGTACATTGATTTTCCAAGTATTTATGAAGAGCTTGAGTTAAATGAAAGAAATGCTGTCTTTACAGAGACACATGCAAGTTTTGAGATCCTCTGTTACAAATTAGTTTGTTGGGATTTATTAACTGCCTTTATGAAGAGAGTAGTTGATTCCTTCTACAAATTTGGTCAAGCTGCTACCTATAACACTGCATTTTGCATTGCGGGTCTGTGCCTGTGGAATCCCTCCCTGTCTTTCTCAGAATGCAATGGGGCTATTTTTCATTTAGGACACAGCTAAAAACTTCTCTTAGAATGTTTGTCAACATTAAGTTCTGTCATATTTAGATTTGATTTTAGGTGCAATATAAGATTTGTGTTTATTACAATTGCTGTTGTATTGCTGTATTTTTTTAAATTGATGATGTTATCTACTGATACCAACCTTGGGGAGTCTTTTACATAGGCACGCTGGCATTTTTAGCGCATGTTAAAAATAGGCACGTGATAAATGCTAAAGATGCCCATAGGAATACATTAGTGTCTTTAGTGTTTAGCGCATTCCTATTTTTAACGCGCTCTAAAAACACCAGATCGCCTACTTAAAAGATCCCTTTGGTTAGATCCTCTTGAAATATGCACATTGATAAATGATTCAGACAGCAAATATTTACGTAATTCATATCCATCCCAAAGTACTATATTAATTTGTATAATAGGGCTTTTTTTGAGGGGGTACTTGGTGGTAATGAGTACCGGCACCTTTTCCATTGTCTGCTAAAATTGACCCATGGTCCCCAAGTTTTAATGAAAGAGCTCAGGCTCTACACACCAATTCTGCCTTGTCATAGATTCTGTGACTGGTTGCAGGAGGCCTGGCTATTATGGGGTGGGTCCCTCAGTGATCACTCCACTCCTGAAGGGTGGCCAGGCATTTGAGTACCGGTACCTTTTTTGCTAGAAAAAACACACTGATAATAGATGTTAGTACACAATTTGTTTGAATCTTAAAAACTGATGTGAAGTGTTTTAGGACCCAAGTAAGAGGAGATTTTAGAAGTGACAATCGATTTTAATTCTTCACATCTGATGTTTCCTTTTCCTCTAAGTGGTGAAAGTGCCACAGAAGACGCTTCTCATGGATGCGCTAAAAGAAGAATGTGAGATCGTTTATGACTTTTGCATGTGCAATCCTCCCTTTTTTGCCAACCAATTGGAAGCTAAGGTATTGTATCATTTTGGATTCTGTTTAACATGACTCTTTCCTCTTCTTTTGAGATGCTCTGTAATAGAAATGCAAAACCCGACAGCCCCTCTGATCTCTCCTTGCTTTTGTAGTGCAAGTAGCCTCTTTCTTGATGACTGATTTCCCCTTCACTTCTTTGCAACAGGATCTTTTGTGTTTGTACTAGGCATCTTGTTCACTCTGTAATGGCAAATGCCATGAAGGAACATTGTAAGCCACATTGAGCCTGCAAAAAGGTGGGAAAATGTGGGATACAAATGCAGCAAATAATAATCTTGCCTGTAAATACTGTTCCCATATGGCTTATTATGGGAACATTGGGCACTAATGGGTTAACCCCATGTCTGCCTTTTCCCAAGCTTGAATGCAGTTTCCCAGCAGGTAAGATACTTGTCAGTGAAGTTTTCTTCGGTTGAACAGGTCCTCTTTCAGCACCTCTTCAGGTGACTAGGTTATTCCAGGACTTAGCGGAAGGGATAGTGTTAGCCCATTAAGGGGCCCTTTTACCGAGCGGCGGTAAGCCCAACACTCGCTTGCTCATCTGGGAGTAGACCGGCGGTAGTCCCGCCCCGAGCGCAGACCATTTCCGGGGAAAAAAAACACCCCCAGAAACGGCTTTCGTTGTAATAACCCGTCGGTAATTGGGCATCACCGTGCACTGCCCAGTTACTGCTGGGCTAACGTGGGAGTCCTCATTACCACCTAAGTGGGTGGGCAGTAAGGGCTTCCCGCTGCATGGCCATGTGTGTCTTGGGGCTTGTTTACGCGCTGCGGTAAAAAGGGCCCTGGCGCACATGAAAAACGGCCGCTCCGCTAGAGCAGGAACTACTTTGATTCCTTATGAGAAATACCTACTATTTCTGAATGAACAGTGCTTCAATTGCTTTCATGCTTCAGGTGGTATATAAGAAATGAAATAAATGATATGAAAACAATGTATTTTTAAATCATTGTTGACTTATAAGGTTTTAACAATTTAGGAATTTGAATCCTTACATGATTGAATACATAAATGTGACTCAAAGCAGTATTTAAGATTGTCTCAAAAAAATCTTTAAGCATACCTAGGTAAGGATGGCATAGATTAGTGGAATAAGTTTTCTAAGGGGTGAGACTTCTCTTCGGCTTTTAGAAAGGATCTTAAACAGTTTCTTTTTCTTTCTGTTTAATTATATGGTAAGATTTTAATTATTTATTGTTTTATGTGCCATGTACACCATCTTGACTGATATTTCAAGGAGAGGAAACATAGTATTTTCAAATAAATCGCTATTTGGAAATGCTTCTTTGTCTCTTTGAGGTTAAAGGCTGTTATTGTGTCCCATAATTGGTGTTCTCTGAAACAATATGCTTCCATAGAACACACCTGGAATAGTTGATTTTTTTACAAATTGAATTTTAAAAGGAAAAAAAAAATCTATATCAACAAAATTGCTTTACAAATGATGAATGCTATTTGTTCGTGTATAATGGCAGAATGTGATAACCTCACCCCAAACAATTGGGATGGTTTGGTGACGGCATTCTTTTGCAAACGTACTTCTTTTTTTTTTTTAATAAGGGTGTGAACTCTCGAAATCCACGACGACCTCCCCCGAGCTCTGTAAACACAGGGGGCGTTACTGAGATCATGGCCGAAGGAGGAGAGTTAGAATTTGTCAAAAGAATCATCCATGATAGCCTGCAGCTTAAAAAACGACTGCGGTGAGTAAATACAAAACAAACAGGTTAAATAATGAGATGCCATTTATTAAACCGACATGAGTTTCATTTTATTAGCTCTTCAGCATCTATCAGACCTTCACAGCGCAGATGTGATGAATAGCACTGTTGAAGCTTCAGCGTTCATTTTACCTGACAATTTGTCATCTGGAGACCCAAGTGCTTATGTTCTTAACCGACAGGCAGGGTTGGAGTCACGTCCATGGGTCATGTTATGTGTATCGTGTTTTGCCAGAAAACATCTCTTCAGTTCTTCCAGAAAATGCTTGACGCATTCACAATCAGGCACTTGTTAGTTTTTTTTACTCGTTAGTTCTTTGTTTTGTTTTTTTAAATTTTGTTTTCTAAGGAGAAAAATCATTCCAAAGTTGTGTTGCTGTTGTCATTTTTTCATGCTGAAAATTAGTGACTTTCTTACCTTTTTTTTATTTATATGAAGTCTTTATTGAAAAAATATAAACAATTGTCCAACAAAACATAACAGGAATGGACCTTATATGTTACATAGAATGTCATACCACATAGCGTAAGCAACACATTAATCAGTGCAGAATTTCTTACCTTTTTTAAGCTCTATTACCTTAGACCATGCTGACTTAGGCTTCCAGCCTTAATTTTTTTCTCAGTGATATTATCCCTGAAGACATTCCCCCCCCCCCCCCTTTCTTCACTTCTGCTGTATTTTGCCTGCAGGTGTTATGAAGCTAGGTTGTGGTTTAGAGATGTTTTCCAGTACTGTGGCAAGATGTCCATGAATGTGTTTGCTAGTTGTTAAACTCTGAGCTTGAGAATGACACGGGGATGCAGACCCGCAGTAACTGCGGGGATGGGGATGGGCACAGAGCCCGCGGGGACAGATTCCAAGGGGGCGGGGATGGGGACAAACCTTGTCCCTGTGTCACTTTCTACTTTGAAGCCTGTTAATGAACTGGATTGTTATTTATGTTTGATGAAGATAACATTTTTATTTTTTGGAAAAACAAGCAAACATGCTGGCCACAGCTAGCAAAATTTGCACGGAGGATCCTGTACATCCTGCTACCAACACATCTTCTAAGAAGACATTTTCTATTGCAGGAGGGACTGTGGAAGACAGGAGAACTAGACTGAATCCTGAGATTGTTGATGACATTTACCCATAGATTAAAAAATCATAACAGTACTTCATAGGGCATATTTCTCCCTTCTAGGGCATACAGAACTGGTTATATTTTGTACCTCTGGACATTTTAACAGGGTGGATTGGGATTCCTTGGGGTAGTAGAAGTCAGCTGTTGGTGGTGTTGGAAGGCTAGAGGGTGATGGTGGTGGTGGTGGTGGTGGTGGTGGTGGTGGGAGGGTTTATTATAGCTTCTCGCTGTTATTATTATTTTCTATTTGTAATTTATACACAACAGTTGCACAGCATATTGTTCCTTTTTATGCTTTAATAAAAAGATTTAAATATAAAATCAAAAGTGTTTGAGGCTTCTGCAGATGAGAACAAAGCTGGCAGGGACGGAGACGGGGCCCGCGGGGCAGGGGCGAGGACAGATTTTCTCCCCATGTCATTCTGTACTCTGAGCTAGAAAAATACCTAGAGTTAGTACAGTGGGCTGAGAACCAGGGGAACCAGGTTTGATTCCCCCTATAGCTCCTTTAAAATAGCACAGAATGCCCCCAATAGTAACTTTTGCAGTCATTTGTGAGTTCTGTTTTGCAGTTCTGACCAGTTTTTGGGCAATTCTATCATACAATTTTCTTGCAGATCTTTTCTTGACTTTATCTGATTCATGTTACTTCCATTTCTTAATGTTTCCGACAGTTGATTGCTAACTAGAAGCTATTAGAGGATTTTTGTACTCTTTCTCTGCTTTGTAAGCGTGAACTATCTTCATTTTTAAATGGTAATTGGTCATTATCATGGAACTACTATGTGAGACTCACGACTGCTGAGTACAGATAAATTACTTTGTAATTTCAGGTGATCACCTATCTAAAACTGGATGGATTTCCCTCCTTAAAAATCTCCTACAAACACTTTTGTAATATTTTTGGAAACAATGCCAGAATTTGTAATATGGGTAATAGATAATACTCAGAGAAGCATCGAGTAGTTTTATTTAGATATATAATTTCCAGAAAGCCTTCAGACTAATTGGTCTCAGTTACTTTGTATCCTGAGGGCATACGTTAATGCAGCTTGAAGCTTATCCTGCAGGGAATAAAGTGAAGAAATGCCAGCAAATACTGCTGACACCAGTATCGCACAGTGATGGAGCAAAACTGATTAAAATATTGGTTTTGATTAGTAAACAGATGGGTTCCGATTTGCATCATGAGGTTGAATAGATTATTGCCAGTTCTTCAAGTGGTGTATGTTCTTCGAATCACACTACCAAACAATAACAGATGTGGATTACATAGAGCTGTCAAGAGCTTAATGAAGTAAAACTGAGATCACTAACCAGTTTCAGAGAGAGGTTAAGGAGATCCCTTTCTGAAAGCTAATTATTTAGGACAGTGCACCTGTCATTAGGCAGCGATGGAATACCAGGGAAAAAAAATCCATTTGTCTCGCTTGAGTTCGTGCTACGCCACATGGCGTTTTAGTGATAGACAGTTTGCTACTTCAGCATTAATTGACCTTACCATCTCCCACTTGCAGTTTAACTTGGGTGGGTGGGGTGGGTGGGGGGGGGGGATGAGGACAGGACAAATGTAGTCGAGGGATATGTCATTTGGGTTTGTTACCAAAATTCTGATTATACATTTTACAGTTGAAGCACACAAATGTTGATCAGTGAAACTGATGAATTGCATGTTGATAAAAGTAAAGTCGTTCATATGGGGGGGAAAATAGCGCAATGTTCTGATGGCCAGTAATGGACTCTAGTATAGCCCACTATATTAATGGTCACAGGAGGTTACAACCAGACTTACATAATAATAAAACACACAATATAACAGCATTACATTAGATAATAGAAAATCAAACAGAATAAAAACAAATGCTACAAATTATAAAAGTATAACAGAACGGCTGTCGATCCAGTCTCCTGTACATCGATTTAAATCACACAATTAGTCGCTGTTAACATTTTTAATTGCATGATTAAGTATCCCCTCACATTTCTTCCTGTACAGTTCAATATATAAATAGCATATGTAAATTCTCAAAACTTACATATTTCAATTACTAAACTAAAAATGAAATTTCACTGACGACAAGCAGGCCAATAATTCTCACATGCGGGTAACTGGGTCCGCGTTGCCCGGTCAGGAGCTTGAAAAAGCTATATATAACTTTAAGAACGCGTGCCGCGCTCCCACCACACATTCACAAGCACCTTTCCACCCATCGCAAGAGTGCAGGATCCGTAGTTCTTTTTTTTTTCCGCAGTGAGGGGAAGATGTAATTTTCTATTGCTCCTCACAGCCGGATCGGAATCACTTTGAGAGCAATTTTCTTGTGCCTTCCTGGTTCTTTTTGCCTTGTTATTTTTTTCCTTTTCCTTTACAGTTTGGGTTCTTTTTCCCCTCTTTTAAGTTTCCTTTGATTTTACCATTCTGAGTAGGCCACACTTAGGCCTGAGCTTTGGTTGAACTTTCCTACCTTTTTTCTGGTGCTTTGCTCCTTTTTTTCAGCACCATTGAGTCTTTTGATTTGGCCATGGCTGTTTTGTCATCGAAGGTTCCCAGTGGCTTTAAGTTCTGCACCAAGTGCAATAGGACCATCTCTGGCAAGGGCACCCATTCTTGGTGTCTGAGCATTCCCCTTCTAACTGTGTTCTTTGTCTTCATATGAAGAAAAGAACCCAATTGACCAGAGATGCTCAACGGGATAAACTTTTTGGAGCCAGGTCTGAAGCTTCGACGTCTGTACCAACGTAGACAGTTGCATTGGATTCATCGGTCTGCATGACTGCAAGGGCCGTAGACACTGGGAGTTGCTGTGCATCAAGTGGGTCTCTACCTGCCTTGACATTGGTTGCTGTGCAGGCCCTCCGGGATTGGTCAGAATTGGACCCAACCCTGAAGCAACATGAGGATTTGACATTGTCCTCGTTGGCACGGGGGAAGTCTAAGATACCAGAGAAGCGTCAGCGCTGGGAGGGCCATTCCCCCTCCATATAGGAGGTGCCGGTGTGTGGGTCTCCGTGTAGCCAGGACCAGGCACCTGCTCCAACCTCGACTATTCAGCAGCCTGTATCTATACTTTCCCAATGTCGGCCGTCAATGAGAGTCCTCCGGGCCTTGCGCTCTGAGCTTTTGGCAGGGCTCATACATCAGACTATATTGACATCTGGGGTGCTTGCACATGCCATGTGTCTTGCTGCTGCCCTGCATGGCCAACAGCCTTTGGTGAGGTCTCTGACGCCAGTGCTGCTTGTGGCTTTGGCATTGGCTGCCACCCTTGTTGGTACCCCCTTGACATCGGTGGAGGAAGCTTCGTCGTAGTCGAGGCTGGAGCAGACTCCTCAACACCCTTTTCGAAGGCATAGCTCCTCCTTGTCAAGGTGGTCTCAGTCTCAGCCCTCCCATGAGGAGTTTCTTGCTGACACAGATGAAGAGTGCTCATAGTCTGATAAGAACCCATGGTACGTCTCCGAGGAGGAGGAGTCCTATGATATCCCATCAGACCCTTCCCTTCCACAGGAAAGAAAAAGTCTTTCCTTCCTATCTTTTATAAAGGAAATAGCTGCCATTCCCATTCCTTTGGAAGTGGAGGACAAGCCCAGGGCTAAGATGTTCAAGATCCTGGACTACAAGTCTCTTCCTAGAGAGGCTGTGACAGTCTCGCTTCACGAGTTCTTACGGGATGTTCAAGTGAAGAACTGGGAGTCCCCTCTGTCAGTCCCTGTCCTCCATAAAAAGATTGAAACCATGTAGCGGATTCAGTCTTACCCAGGTTTTTATAGGCCCCAATTGTCTCATCATTCCCTGGTGGTAGATCCACACTCGAGCTAGGAGTTCTAGGGACTATGCTTTAGCGCTCCCTTGCAGAGAAGCTAGAACACTAGATTCTTTGGGGCATAAGATGTATCAGGCCTCTATGCTCATCTCCCATATACAATCGTACCAGCTCTACATGAGCCTGCACTTGTTGTTTTTACCGCATAGTATGTCTGATTTGGCAGACTCTCTCCCACCAGAGCAGGCTGAGTCCCTTCGCCAGTTGGTCAAGCAGCAGAAGGCGTTCCGTAAGTTCTTGGCCAGGGTTGCTTACAATATTTTTGATGTGGTGTCCAAGATCTCTGTTCAAATTATATAGCGATGCACAGACTCTCCTGGTTGTGTGTCTCTGACTTGGACCTGGTGGTCCAGCAGTGGTTGGCAGGAAGTCGCTGACCTCATCAAGAAACCTCTTGATACCATTGACACTCTCTACCGCCAGACACCTGCAGCTGCTGCCTCCTCTAGGAGGTCTTTGGGAAGTCGAAGAGAGGTCCCTACTACTCACAGAGGCCTAGGTTTGTTCCTTCTTCTTGCCAACCTCAGCAGGCTCATCCCCAGCACACTTGTTCCTGTTAACAACATGCGCCTAAGGCTCAGACAGCTCCTCAGTCAAACTCAGCTGATGTTTAAAAAAAAAAAGTTGACCTTTCTGACTTCCAACCGGTGAGTACTTCAAATAGTCCATCTCGGTTGCACCCTGCATTAGCGACAGAGACCACCAGATTGCCCACTGAGAGCAAGTCACTTCAGCTCTCAGCACTTGAAGAGGAACTCTCCACCCTTCTAAAGGTCCGTGCGATCAAATCCTTTCCACCAAGGGAAGAAGGGAAGGGATTCCGTTCCAGGTACTTCCTTGTGCAAAAGAAGACAGAGGGGATGTGTCCCATCCTAGACCTAAGGGCCCTGAAAAAACTCCTAGTCAAAGAAGAGTTCAGGATGGTTTCCCTAGGCTCCCTTCTCCTCATGATTCAATGAAGCGATTGTCTATGCTCTCTGAACTATGCATCCCGATACTTCCAGGTCACGGGAAGTATCTTTGGTTTCAGCTGGGGACACATCACTTCCAGTATCACATGTTGCCTTTTGGCCTTGTGTTGGCTATTTACCAAATGTCTACCAGGAGTCACAGTGCTGCTACGCAGACTGGGAGTCCATGTGTTCCCCTATCTGGACGGTTGGCTGGTGAAGAGCAAATCAAGGGACGCTGTTCAGGAGTCCATGTGTAGAACTATTTGGGTGCTGGAGCTCCTAGTGTTCATTTTAAACTATTACCCCATCTATTCCCTGTCCAACAATTGGAGTTCATTGGAGCCCTGCAAGCTTTTCTCCCTGTGCCAAGTTTAGACACTCTTGTCGCTCTTGCCACTCAAGTTCAAGCCCATCGGTAAGTCACAGCCTGGCAGATGTTGAGGTTGTTAGGCACATGGCCTCCACCATCCATGTGAAACCCATGGTACGTCTTCATTTGAGACCTGCCCAATGGACCCTAGCTTCCCAGGAGTGTCAGGCCATGGGGGACCTAGCAGATGTCATCCAAGTGTCGCCACATCTGGTTCAATCTCTGTTCTGGTTGACAATTCGATCTAGTTTGACTCTGGGACTCCTATTCCAAATTCCTCAGCCCCGGAAGGTGCTGACAATGGATGCATCCCACCTAGGCTAGGGAACTCATTTAGACAGGCTTCACACTCAGAATCTTGGTCAGCATAGGAGTCGGATCTTCACATCAACCTTCTGGAGCTTCGGGCAATCTGGAACGCTCTAAAGGCTTTCAGAGATTGGCTGATCAATCAAATTGTACTCATTCAAACGGACAATCAGGTTGCGATGTACATCAACAAGCAGGGTGACAAAATAAGAGCAATAATGTTTAACAGAAAATTTGACACCGTACTACCTTAACCTTTAGCAATAGATGACACTCAAATTAAAGGTACTACATGCTAAGAAGTCTGTAGGATTATCATGGGCTTCTTAGCATTTAGCGCACATTAATCTATTAGCACACCTTAGTAAAAGGAGCTCTAAGATTGTTAATTCATTGAAAATCCTTGGTATAATCATCGATGACCATGTAAACTTCCAACAACATATTTCACTGATCACACAGAAGTGTTTGTTCAAACTAAATACATTCTACGAAATCCTGTTTTGATAAAACATACCTCCATATTCTTCTCCACTCTTTAGTACTAGGTCATCTAGACTAATGTAACTCTTTATTCTAAGTCTATGTCTGATAGATATTAATCCCCAGATTCTGTATATGGTGCCTAAAAAATGTTTGCGGAACTAAACGTATTCTATAATATTTAGGTGCGGTGTTTAGAATACGCTTAGTCTATCGCATAGCACCTAAATCTACACATGCCCATTTACGCCAATAAAAACCTGGTGTAAATCCGTGCACGTATATTTAGGTGCACTGACCTGTATTCTGTAATTACACATGGAAATTTTGGAATGTCCATGAAATGCCCACAAATTGCCCATAAATACGCCCATAAACTACGTGCATTTATTTTGAACTGCTCGCTTTGCAATTTAGGCGCAGTTCTTTATAGAACATGCTTAGCGATTTCCGTGCATAAATTGTGATAATTGCCAATTAGTGCTCATTATTGCTTGTTTAGTGCTGTCAAAAACGCTGATTACCTTGTTAAACCAATTAAGTTACGCGTGGAATCTAGGCACCATATATAGAATGTGCCCCTAAACGGCTACAACTTATATAAAATGCCACAGTGAAGATGATGGTGCAAAAAGATGGGATCACATTATGCCACTTCTAAAAATGGAACATTGGTTACTGATATCCGCACGGATTCTGTAAAAAAAAACATTAGCCTTGGTACGTAACATTAAGAACATGAGAATAGCCATTCTGGGTCAGACTAATGATCCATCCAGCCCAGTTTCCTTTTTTTAATAGTGGCCAGTTCAGGTCACAAGTACCTGGCAGAAACCCAAATAGTAGCAACATTCCATGCTACCAATCACAGGGCAAACAGTAGCTTCCCCATGTCTGTCTCAATAGCAGACTATGGAATTTTCCTCTAGGAACTTGTCCAAACATTTTTTAAAACCCAGATATGCCAACTGCTGTTACAATATCCTCCAGCAAAGAGTTCCAGAGCTTAACTATTGGTTGAGTGAAAAAATATTTCCTCCTATTTTGTTTTAAAAGTATTTCCATGTAACTTCATTGAGGGGTCATTTTACACAGCCGCAGTAAAAAGTGGCCTGTGGTAGTGTGGGCGCGTCTTTTGGCACATGCTGGGCCACTTTTTACCGCAGCTGGGAAAAATGCCATTTTTTAATGGGCCGAAAAATGGGTGTATGCAAAAATTAAAACTAGCACGCGCCTATTTACGGTCTGAGCCCTTACTGCTAGCTATTGACCTAGCAATAAGGGCTTACACACTACCCACATGGTAACCACGTAGCACGTGCCAATGTGGCCACGCTGCTGATTACCACCAGGAAGGCCCCCCCCCCCCCCCCCCCCCCCGCAGTAGAAAGTAGAAAATATTTTCTACCACGGGATTCGGCGCATGCCAAACTCTGAATTACCGCCGGGCACACTTGCTACCCCAGCGGTAGTGCAGATTTGGCACACGTTAGCCATCCCTCGGCTTTGTAAAAGGGCTCCTGAGTGTCCCCTAGTCTTTGTACTTTTTTGAAACAGTAAAAAATTGATTCATTTCTACTCATTCTACACCACTCAAGATTTTGTAGACCTCAATCATATCTCCCCTCAGCCATCTCTTTTCCAAGCTGAAAAGCCCTAACCTCTTTAGCCTTTCCTCATATGAGAGGAGTTCCATTCCCTTTATCATTTTGGTCTCTCTTCTTTGAACCTTTTCTAATTCTGCTATGTCTTCTTTTGAGATGCGGCGACCAGAACTGAATGCAATACATTCAATATACAGATTTCCCTCTTTTTCTGTTTTGATTACGTATCCTATGTAAAATTAACCATACTCAACCAATCAAACATTCTTGTAGTCCCATCATTTAGGCAATTCGTATTTGAAGATGTTCGTTCATCTATGTTCAGTGTTGTCAGACCCACAGTGTGGAATAATTTACCCTAGTATCTATATCTCAAAAATTATTTCAGAATTTAAAAAAGGCCTTAAATCCTACTTCTATGAGAAAACCTTCCTCGGTCCCTCGGCCTGCAGAACGCTGAGATGAGAGAATTAAACTCATATATACTTCTCTTACCTATTTGATGAATTTATTTCTTTTAAATAATTTTTATATGTTTTATAAATAATTTTTTAACCTGATTGTAAATTATGTGGATATTCCATGATATGCAGTATATCATGCTACTACTACTATTACTACTATTTAGCATTTCTATAGCACTACAAGGCGCACGCAGCGCTGCACAAACATAGAAGAAAGACAGTCCCTGCTCAAAGAGATTACAATCTAATAGACAAGAAATAAAGGAAGCAAATCAAATCAATTAATGTGTACAGGAAGGAGGAGAGGGGGGTAGGTGGAGGCGAGTGGTTACAAGTGGTTACGAGTCAAAAGCAATGTTAAAGAGGTGGGCTTTCAGTCTAGATTTAAAGGTGGCCAAGGATGGGGCAAGACGTAGGGGCTCAGGAAGTTTATTCCAGGCTTAGGGTGCAGCAAGCCAGAAGGCGCGAAGTCTAGAGTTGGCAGTAGTGGAGAAGGGAACAGATAAGAAGGATTTATCCAGGGAACGGAGTGCACGGGAATGGGTGTAGGGAAGGACAAGTGTGGAGAGATACTGGGGAGCAGCAGAGTGAGTACATTTATAGGTTAGTAGAAGAAGCTTGAACAGGATGCGAAAACGGATAGGGAGCCAGTGAAGCGACTTGAGGAGAGGGGTAGTATGAGTAAAGCGACCCTGGCAGAAGACGAGACGGGCAGCAGAGTTTTGAACCGATTGGAGAGGGGAGAGGTGACTAAGTAAGTGGGAGGCCAGCAAGAAGCAGATTGCAGTAGTCTAAACGAGAGGTGACAAGGGTGTGGACGAGGGTTTTGGTAGAGTGCTCAGAAAGAAAGGGGTGGATTTTACGGATGTTGTAAAGAAAGAAATGACAGGTCTTGGCGATCTGCTGGATATGAGCAGAGAAGGAGAGAGAAGAGTCAAAGATGACCCCAAGGTTTCGAGCTGAGGAGACAGAGAGAATGAGAGAGCCATCAACAGAAATAGAAAACGGGGGGAGTGGGGAGGTGGGTTTGGGGGGAAAAATGAGAAGCTCGGTTTTGGTCATGTTTAATTTCAGGTGGCGTTGAGACATCCAGACAGCAATGTCAGACATATCATGCATAATATATTTGAAAATAATATATGTACTTGACTATCTTATACACTTTGTAATTTGTCATTTGCTGTAATTTCTGATTTCTTTTTTAGTTCATTTGAGGTATAGCAGAATATAAATATTCAAATTAAATTAATTATTCCTCCTCTGGAATCTTCCCTAAAAATCTTGGGGTGTTATTTTGATCCTCACTATCATTTGAATATCAAAATTCCCACTGTAGTTAAATCCTGAGAAATATTCAAACTGTCCAACCATTTCTCAACAAGCCATTTTCATGTGGTCTCCCATCTGATCATCAGACTGGATTATTGCAACTCACCATTTCCCACCCCCTCCCCCCTTGTGATGCAGTTAACAACCTATATCTCAAACCATCAACCCCATAAACCCTCCCCCATCTCCTCCGAACTACCCAGTAGCACTGGTTGGAAAGAGTCTGGTTCTTGTACTCTCTCCAGCCTACCCCACTATTACTCAACCACTATCCACTAACCGCTTGTTCTGCCCCTCCCTCCCCACTTATTCTCTACCTGTACCCTTCCCCCCTTCCCTTATCCCTCCTCTCCTCCCTCCCTAATACCCCCCCCCCCCCCCATTAGGTTCCTGCTCTGTAATCCAGGTCTATAATTCCAGCCTGTTGAGTACTTGAGATTATTAATATATGCTTCCCAGATCTGCAAAAAACGCTGCCTTCGTTTAGGAGTGTAACGTGCCCCATGTGACTCCCACAACATGATATTCTTTTAAAGTAGCCATGTCAAACATGCGGCCCGCAGACCATGGAAGTTCTGTGTGACCCATGTTGTAGTATCTAATGTGCATTCTAAGTTTAATATCTGGTTAATTACATAAATTTGGCGCTTAAATAATTGTAATGGGGAGAACAGGGAGGACAAATATTTTAGTGCATCCCATCAAATGGGTGGCTGCCATAGTGGCCCATCATTAGTCACGCGTTTGGCATACCAAAGTAATCAAAGACCTCACAGTGACCTTTCCCAGCAGTTTCCTTAAGTCATGACTACTCACTAAAGGAAAGCCTGAATGAGGCAATGTCTTGGTGGTGTCAAACTACTTCCGCTTTAAAATGATGAAAACTTGACAGTGCTACTCAAATACATTGAAATTTTCTTACAGCCTTAACCCAATCTGTACCTCTGAATAACTTTAAGAGTTTTCGGCAGCTCCATTTTCAATACGTTCAGGCCTTTGCTTCAAATTCACCTCTTAAAACAGAAACAGCATATTTGAATCCAGCTCAACTGCTGTGACTGAAGAAAAGTGAGCTCCAACTTATTGTGAGCATTGGTAAGGCAACTTTTGTAAACTGAGCTAATTTGTTTTGCTGTGACAAGACATTTGAAAGGCATAAGCAATCAAGTTTGGTATATTATTCTTACTTAATTTAGTATTGCTATAATTGTTCTTTCATGCTCAAAATATAGATTGTTTTTTGAAACAAACTTCTACTTTTAATGTATTTTGAATTGCATTTCTTTTAGACAGGAGGTATAAAATGTATGTGTCTGAAGACTTTTGCAACCCCTGTAGTTGCCCTGACAAAAACATAAGGTTGGGAGGAGGAGGGAGAAGAACAAGGAGCCCACTGAGGTTCATGGGGCTAAGTCCTTGGAGGATTTTAAAGATAAAACACAATTTTGAACTGGAGCCATATAAAGGTCTCTATGGAAAGGGAAATATGATTGCATTTTGTAGGCTGAAAGAGAGTCAGGCAGCCACATTTAGAGAAATCAAAACCTGGACTGGTGATAACCACAGAGGTCAAAAGGCTAAGTTTTGCAATTATTGAGGTAATAAGAGACAAAGGCCTTGGCAAGTAGGTTGATGGCAAAAAGGTCAAAGCTATGGTGGTACAAGCAGTGTTATGGAAATGGATTTAGTTTTTTCAAAAGAGGGTTAATAGTTGGAGCCACAAGAAAACACAATGCCCCAAGTACTCTAGAAAAGCAGCAAAGCCTCTTGGGTGAAACTGTGGCCAGCTGGGGGATGAGTTTGTTGTTACAGTAGCCTTCCTATGAGATATGTTTGTTACCCTTCCAAACAGAAGCAAAATCTTTTTTTTTGACTAGCTGTTAATTTGCAGGGTCTGCCTGTTTGCTTTTTGTTGTGATCCGCACTTATGCTGTTTTGTTTTTTTAAATACAACAAAAATAATGTCAAACTTCAACAATTCTAAATCTTCAACCATTTCAGCTGTAGCCTAGAACCTTACTACAGTACAACTCGACTTCTTACCCCACTACTCACCTCCTTTCCTCCCCCACCCCGTAGATCTGTAAATGCCCCTGAAATCCTATCCCACCTCAATTTTGTTGCTTGTCCCCCACTATGATTGTGATATCTCTCCCCCTACTAGGTTGGACTCACTCCCAGTACCTATCCTAGACCTTCTCTATCTCTTCCACCCTCCCCTTCTGCAATGCTGTAAGCCAAAGTAAGATATGCTTACTTAGTCTCACACAAAACGTTTTCCTTGTTGGCCTTCCAGGGTCGTTCCAAGTTCTTACAATTTCACACCTTATTGCTACAATCATAGGTTTCAGTGGCGTTCACTCCTCCCATTTAGTCCCACGCATCTCCCATGTAGCATACACACCTTGGGATCCCTGAGTATTCTTGCCCTCAGTACTTCCTCCATTATGGCGACACTACTCCTCAAAAGCACCTATATAACTGGGCATCCCCACCACATTTATCCCCTTTACTCTTCAACATTTTCTTAGCACCCCTTCTGACTTTATTGCATTCTCTTGGGTTCACCACGTTTGTCTACGCCAACGACATTCAACTGTTACATACTCTTGACCCGCTAAACCTACATGAGATCTTAGACCTCAATTCAAAACTGACTCGGCTTACTAAATGGTTTCAGAAAAACAAATTAGTCCTAAACCCCAAGAAATCTAAAATGCTCCTATTCCGCATTCGTGGAAATGCGTTCCTTGCTTCACCTATAATTCTTTCTGACATTCCATTTCCTGGGGCTTCTAACGTGCATATTCTTGGTGTAATTTTTGATGACCTAACCTTCCACCAGCAACTCTCATCTGTTACTAGTTGATCATTCTATCACCTAAAACTGATCTACTCTATTCAACGCTTACTTCAACCCTCTGCCTTTACAGTTCTTATTCATTCCCTAGTTATTAGTCAACTTGGCTATTGCAAGTCCCTGTACAAATCTATTATGACTAAGGATCTCTACTGTTTGCAACTTATTCAAAATACTGTTGTTAAACTAATATATGGTGCTCAGAAATTTGATCATGTTATACTGCTCCTGATAATCTCCCACTGGTTGCCACTTCCACAATGCGTTATCTATAAACTTTTGCTTCTAGTCTTCAAAATCAGATCTACTGGAGAGCTTGATTTCTTAACATATCTCCTTTCCCTATATGTCCCTGCATGCGCCCTTTGCTCATCGACCCAGCAACGTCAGTGTGCAAAATTGTTCATGCTAAAATTAGGCATTATATTTTTTCACTTTAGGGCCCTGAGCTCTGGAACCAGCTTCTGAACCATTTTAGAGTTCAGTCTTCCCTGGACCGCTTTAAAGCCAACCTGAAAATCTGTTTCAGATGGCGTTCCATTCACCCCCTTCACTGGCATTTTTGGACCCTGAGAGATTCCCTACCTAGTGTGTTCCTATCACAATATTGTAGTTCTTCCCTCTACCCCTTCTAGCCTGTCTGTCCCTTCTTCTTTTTTTCTTCTTCTCTTCTTCAGAGTGGAGGAGTAGCCTAGTGGTTAGTGCAGCAGACTTTGATCCTGGGGAACTGGGTTCAATTCCCACTGCAGCTCCTTGTAAAGCGCCAGACTGTTGCATATAGCTCAGGACTATTTGGGAATGTGCGGTTTATAAAAGTCCAGATTAGAGAAATGCATAGAATAATATTTAATATCCGTATTTATAATCCGCCTTTTCAAGCAAAAAGTTGTACCATTAGTGTTTAATTATGTATGAAATACCATTCCATCACATGTCTATAATGCATGTTCATGCAGCTCCCCATGCATATATTTTTTTTGGTTTGGTTACATTTGTACCCCGCACTTTCCCACTCATGGCAGGCTCAATGCGGCTTACATGGGGCAATGGAGGGTTAAGTGACTTGCCCAGAGTCACAAGGAGCTGCCTATGCCTGAAGTGGGAATCAAACTCAGTCCTTCAGTTCCCCAGGACCAAAGTCCACCACCCTAACCACTAGGCCACTCCTCCACTGTTGCTACTATTTGAGATTCTACATGGAATGTTGCTATTCCAACATTCCATATAGAAATCGGCCCTTGCAGATCACCAATGTGGCCGCGCAGGCTTCTACATGGAATGTTACTAGTGGAATAGCAACATTCCATGTAGAATCTCCAATAGTAGCAACATTCCATGTAGAATCTCAAAGAGTAGCAACATTCCATGTGGAATCTCAAATAGTAGCAACAGAACCTCAAATAGTAGCAACATTCCATGTAGAATCTCCAATAGTATCTATTTTATTTTTGTTACATTTACACCCCGCGCTTTCCCACTCATGGCAGGCTCAATGCGGCTTACATGGGGCAATGGAGGGTTAAGTGACTTGCCCAGAGTCACAAGGAGCTGCCTGTGCCTGAAGTGGGAATTAAACTCAGTTCCCCAGGACCAAAGTCCACCACCCTAACCACTAGGCCACTCCATATTGATATTTCAAAAATTGTATTGGCACGTGTGCTGAAGTGCTGTTCTGCATATTAAGCGGTATTGGTATTGCTAACATTAACATAACAGAATAGCATTTCAGCATATTCACTGATGTATGTGCATGCAACTCCAAGGGCTGCTGATAATTTTTTTGTGTGCAAAATATTTGCTGCTAGTAAACACCAATTTGCAAACATACTTGTTGTGTTCCTCTTCTGTTAGCACACATTTTTTTTTAAAATTTATTACTTATTAATATTATCCAATATTTTACAAGACAATCCTCTTGTTCAGGAAAAGTATCTAATAATCTACAAATTATGTAAAAATAATAAAACAGGAAAAAAAAAAAGTGAAGCTTAAGCTTCTCATTAACAGGAAAACTATACTCAAGTCCATACATGTGATCCAAGATTTCAGGAAAATACTGGAGACAAATTATCTAAAGGTTAATAAAAAAAAAAAAGGAAATTATACAAATGCTGTTAAGTAGAGCAAACACTTGTAATTAACGCTTATCCATTTTCACTGAGGTTATGAGTGAAGATACATGAGACGGCTCTGTAAATACATATTTTTTATCCCTAAACCTTATTATACACTTGCAGGGGTATCTTAAAAAAAAGGTACCCCCCAAGTGTAAAACTTCAGGCCTAAGGAGCAGGAATTGTTTCCTTCGTCGTCGTGTCTCCTTAGAGACATCAGGAAAAAGTAAAACTTTTAAACCCAAAAAGGGTTTCTTTATTTCGGAAAATGAGACGAAAGATCCAATTCTTGTCTGGTAATAATGCAACCGTAGCCACCAATGTAGCTGCAGTTGCTAATTCAGTATCAGAAGTCTCAAGCAAGAGAGAGACATTCATCGGAGGTTCCTTTCCCAGGAATATAATAAACCATAGTCATTGGTGGTAAGTTCTGTTCAGAAATTAGTACATTTTCACGCATATAGCGTTTCAGCATATCCGTAGGAGCAACATTTTGAAGTCTAGGAAAATTGACAAATCTTAGGTTATGATTTTTAGTGTAATTATCAAAGGTTTCCATTTTATCTCTAAGACTCGTCAAATCTTTCATCATAGTAGGTTGTATCGTTTCAAGCTTCATAATTCTCTGATCCAAGTTAACAAATTTCCCATTCAATTCTTTAATCTGTTCCTCTTGTACCCCCAAATTACTTTCCAGAGATTTAATTTTAGGCTGGACATCATTTATCTGCTTAAGGAAAACTTGTCCTAAGTTGGAAACCAAGTCCCACAAAGCTTCTAATGTCACATCTTTTGGTCTAGTCCTAAATTCTTTAGGAAGTTCAAACCTTACAGGCTGGTCTCGGTCCTCACTCTGCTCCCTCAGCTTCTCTCCCCTCAGTTTGCGACGTTTCCATGGGCAAACTGCTCTCCAGTCCCACCTCTGTAGTAAGGGAGGCTTCGATTCGGCAATCTTCTGGGCCCCTAACCTCTGCGGGAGTGGACCCCGTCGAATCCAGGAGGAAAGAACTGGCGCCAATCGGCTGGGGAGGGGGGAGTGCGTTCGGCGGGGCTGAGAGTCACTTCAAAGCCAGAGAGCGCCGAAATCTCCGTTTCGCCGGCGCGTACTTCTGGAAGCAAACCGCCGTCGCGGTGAACTCCCTGCGATCTCAAGTAACGATCCATCAGACCAGGTAGTGAGGGAGTTAGCGGGGAAGCCCTACCCGCTAGTCTCCCTCTTCGTTTCGGCATTTCTTTTTTTAGGAGCGTGAGTCGCAGCAACCTAACAGCTTGCGGCCATCTTGGATCTCCAGCTTGCCTAGCACACATTTTTTTTTTTGTGCACGGTTTGCATGCTATTTGGTTAGCAAACTTTTTTTTTTTTAATTTATGTTTGCAAGGTAATTGTATCTTACCCTTCCAGACATTCTTTGTGTTAAGATTGTATCTATTCCTTTGTGTTTTTGCCTTGTGAAGTCTCTCTATTTTGAGTTTATATTTGTTTTGTTTCCCCTCTCTGCTTTAATTTATTTTCTTTTAAACTACATATATATTTTTATAGGCAGTTTATCAAATAAAATTTCACATCAGCCGCTGTGTATCTGTAGGTTCTGAAAAGGCTTCTAGAACCTTTAATGGCAATTCAATAATTTGGGTACCTCCATTTATGTGTGCTAATTGTATAAGAGTGTCTGTGTGCCAAGATGCCATTATGGAATACTACCAAAAACTTGAATGGGTGTGCCTAAATGTAGGCATGAAATGTATGCCAGGTCAATGGCAGACATAAATGGGTGTGCCTAAATGCCCCTTTTGATATGCATAACCTCTATTATTGTATGAGTTACACATGTAGGTTGGAGACATGCCTGTGCCCATGCACTACCCACGTGTACACCTGTCTAGAATAGCACATAGTGCACTTACATGTGTAGCTGCCAATTTTGGGGCCTTTGACATGTATTATGTAAGCTTTTTACTTCCCCATGTCTTTTTAGAGGTTTGTGCTTGATCCACTTGCAGGCCGAGGTTGAAACTCAAAATGACGTTTAAAATTCCAAATATATAGCTTCTCAGTTAATTAGAAGGTGGGCTTTCATATGCCACCTTCTATTTTTAATTCGGAGTAATTTTGTATTTTTAGAGTCTTTGCGTAACCAGGCAACATTTAAAAGTATGTACTTTCTTGATTTTCTGTGGGAGTGAATCTAAACAGAAAATAAACATTTTTTTAAAGTTTTTGATACTGTAGATGTGACCGATATTTTAATATTAAATATTTAATTTGTTCTGATATGTAAAGGACTGAAGTATTTTAAATGGGAACTTTGACCCCAGCTAGGCATTTAGTAATTTGCATTTGTGAGCTGCCTGTGTGTCAGGCGAGGGGGGACATGGGAGTCGAGATTCCCCAGGGCCCGGCCTATCTCTCAGGGTGGATAGCCATGGGTGGGCCAGGGTGGACCCAGACCCATTTACTTTGGGGTCAGGCCCATCTGAAATCAGTGCTCCGTAGGCATAGCTGGTGGGGATCCCCAAGCTCCGCCAGCCGGAGATCTCCTCCTAGTAGGAAGAACACTTACACCCTGTTCAACCAGCAGTGTCGCTGAGCCAGAGCCGATACTGCTCTACCCCTCACGCATGCTCAGTTTGCATGCATGTGCAGAGGCTGGCCACGTCAGTGGTTCCAGGACACTACCACCAGCTGCGCAGGGTGTAAGGGTTCTTGCTGCCGGGAGGAGATCTTCAGTTGGCGGGGCTTGCGGATCCCCACCAACTCAGGTATTTCTTTTCATTTGATTGAGGATGGCGGAGAAGAGCACCGGAAGGGGGCCGAGGAGGGCAGCAAAGAGATGAGTTTGCGGTCCACCCTCTTTGAGCTCAGGCAGGGGGCAGCGGTTGCCTGAGTGGCACAGGGCGGCTGTGGCTCCTCTGTCTCAGTACCGGCTCTGTCTCTCAGCGGCCCTGCTTCTGAGTCTTATTCTTTGTGCTGCACTGGTGAGAAATCAGTTTCGATTACTTCTTTTGTTCTTGCTTTGTCAAACTGGGGCATTTTTTGTGATTTTGTCAGCTTTACATAAGTAATGAATGTTTTGCTCCTACAGGGGGATATAAGGAGGCTTTGTGATTTGAAGTACAAGTGGAGGAGTGGCCTAGTGGTTAGGGTGGTGGACTTTGGTCCTGGGGAACTAAGGAACTGAGTTTGATTCCCGGCACAGGCAGCTCCTTGTGACTCTGGGCAAGTCACTTAACCCTCCATTGCCCCATGTAAGCCGCATTGAGCCTGCCATGAGTGGGAAAGCGCAGGGTACAAATGTAACAAAAATAAAATAGATACTATTGGAGATTCTACATGGAATGTTGCTACTATTAGAGATTCTACATGGAATGTTGCTACTATTGGAGATTCTACATGGAATGTTGCTACTGTTGGAGATTCTACATGGAATGTTGCTATTCCACTAGCAACATTCCATGTAGAAGGCTGCGCAGGCTTCTGTTTCTGTGAGTCTGACGTCCTGCACGTACAACATTCCATGTAGAATCTCAAATAGTAGCAACAGTGGAGGAGTGGCCTAGTGGTTAGGGTGGTGGACTTTGGTCCTGGGGAACTGAGGAACTGAGTTCGATTCCCACTTCAGGCACAGGCAGCTCCTTGTGACTCTGGGCAAGTCACTTAACCCTCCATTGCCCCATGTAACCCACATTGAGCCTGCCATGAGTGGGAAAGCGCAGGGTACAAATGTAACAAAAATAAAATAGATACTATTGGAGATTCTACATGGAATGTTGCTACTATTAGAGATTCTACATGGAATGTTGCTACTATTGGAGATTCTACATGGAATGTTGCTACTGTTGGAGATTCTACATGGAATGTTGCTACTGTTGGAGATTCTACATGGAATGTTGCTATTCCACTAGCAACATTCCATGTAGAAGGCTGCGCAGGCTTCTGTTTCTGTGAGTCTGACGTCCTGCACGTACAACATTCCATGTAGAATCTCAAATAGTAGCAACAGTGGAGGAGTGGCCTAGTGGTTAGGGTGGTGGACTTTGGTCCTGGGGAACTGAGGAACTGAGTTCGATTCCCACTTCAGGCACAGGCAGCTCCTTGTGACTCTGGGCAAGTCACTTAACCCTCCATTGCCCCATGTAACCCACATTGAGCCTGCCATGAGTGGGAAAGCGCAGGGTACAAATGTAACAAAAATAAAATAGATACTATTGGAGATTCTACATGGAATGTTGCTACTATTAGAGATTCTACATGGAATGTTGCTACTATTGGAGATTCTACATGGAATGTTGCTACTGTTGGAGATTCTACATGGAATGTTGCTACTGTTGGAGATTCTACATGGAATGTTGCTATTCCACTAGCAACATTCCATGTAGAAGGCTGCGCAGGCTTCTGTTTCTGTGAGTCTGACGTCCTGCACGTGCGTGCAGGACGTCAGACTCACAGAAGTAGAAGCCTGCGCGGCCACATTGGTGATCTGCAAGGGCCGACTTCTACATGGAATGTTGCTAGTGGAACTCTGGGCAAGTGACTTAACCCTCCATTGCCCCACGTAAGCCGCATTGAGCCTGCCATGAGTGGGAAAGCGCAGGGTACAAATGTAACAAAAATAAAGTGGTTGGGATCCTTAGTGGCTATTAGGGAGGGGGGACGTGGGTGAGATCATGGGTGGAGATTCTTCTTTATTCAATGTATGGTTACTTCTGAGTTGCCATGAGGGCTGTCAGAGTTTTTAGGTGAATAGTAATGGGAAGGGGATGGGTTAATATGACCAGAAATGGCTTTAGGATTGTGGTATGAACCTTTTAAATATGTTTGTATAGATTTACTATATTTGGATTGTATTCGTTGCATTTTTCTTTATTCAATAAAAAGTCTAAACATCAAACAAATAGGAGAAAATATTTTTTCACTCAACACATAGTTAAGCTCTGGAACACCTTGCCAGAGAATGTGGTTAAAACAGTTAATATAGTCTGGTTTAAAAAAAGATTTAGGCAAATTCCTGGAGGTAAAAGTCTATAAACTGTTAAGGTAGACCCGGGAAAAACCACTGTTTATCCCTGGTAGTAGGTAGTATGTAACCTTGCTACTTTTGGGGATTCTGCCAGGTACTTGTGACCTGGTTTGGCCACTGTTAGAAGCAGGATTCATGGCTAGATGGATCTTCGGTTGACCCAGTGTAGCAGTTCCTATGTCTTGTATGCAGTAGACTGCTTGTTGGCTGCTAGATCGGTAGTGGCAATATATTGAAAGAGAGCCACCCTACTGTCATAAAAAGAATGGTTGACAAAGATGTTCCAAGCCAGCTAGAAGAATTTGGGGGGGGGGGGGGGGGCGGGGGGAGAGGAAAATCTTCTTTCCATGCAGGAAGATTTAATTTGGCAAGTAAGAAGGGGAATAGAGAGGAGGAGGAGGAAGGTTGATGATGATATTTCTATGTTTGATAGATTACAGAACTTCATGTTTACTGTGTGGAGGTCAGTTGTCACATGGCCTGTCTTGTAGTTTTAAATGCTAATAAAAAGATTAAACAGCCATGACAAGAAATGTTCTTCTTCTAACAGTTCTGATGATATAAATGTAATGCTGTATTCATAACTGCCTAAGTACAACAGTTTTTTTCATTTAACTCTGTTGCTACTTTATTTCCTATCTCTTCTGCATGTTCGAGCTCTTCAGGGACAGAAAAATACCTTCCCTACCTGAATGTACACCGCGTTGATAGTTTTCGGGCTTGCAGGCGGAATATACAAAAATTAATTTATATGAGCTGGGGGACAAAATTCAGACATGAAAGCCAGTATGTTCAAGATGCTATTCTATCCTATATAACCTATTTAAAAAAAAAAAAGCCGTATTAGGCGCAAGAGGCTTACATACAAACACAATTATGGTTTATCTTTTTTATTGAAGACAAATTCTCCTGTACAACAAAAAAATACTAAGCGATAGTTATACACTCAGATTTGTAAGTCTATATCACAACAGGAATAAAGAACATCAACCATGTCCACAACTTAATACAGTTTTTAATAAATTCCCCTCCCTCCCTTTTACAATCCCTCCCCCTCCCCTTTCTTATGCATTGCCTGGGAAACTGTTAAAAGTTCAGCAACCTACTCCTGGTGTCAGTGTATCTAACAATGGGTGCCAAGTATCTAGAAACTGCAGACCAGGTCCAGAGTTAAAGTCATGCACCCCCATCCTTTCGACTCTCAACAGCAGGATCATACGTGTCCGCCACTGGGAATAGGATGGATAATTATAGGATACCCACTCCGACAGGATCACTTGCATGGCAACTACTATGGTTTTGTGCACAAAAGTTGTAAATCCTTTCGGTATTGGTCGGACGAGTACAGGGTGGCCCAGCAACAAACCTGGGTCATATTTCCACCTGGTCTGCCAAATATGAGACACACAATGTACTAACTGCTTCCAATAGCTGACAATGCCCCTGCACCTCCAGAGCATATGCCCCAGAGAGGCTCCAGGCTCCTTACATTTGGGACACTCCCCCTACGGAGAGATCCCCATATGGAAAGCCCTCCTAGGAGGAATGTACAGTCTAAGTGCCACTTTGTACTGAGTTTCCCAGTGCGAAACCATAGAAGTGTGTTTCCTCAAAGTCAAAACATGAGTTTTCAACTGAGATATTGTAAAATCCATCGGAATGTCCTGCTTCCACTGGGATAACAACTTAACATAACCAGGTTCTTGCACTGTGTCTCTAATGTGCCTGTGGTAAAACCTGAGCGGCACTTGCTGTTGTGCTGCTAAGGAAAATGCTGAGGACAACCACAATTATATTATAAAATTACATATGCAGTGGTCCAGTTTAGGAACAATTAAAAATACATGCTGGTAAATCTGGCAGAGTAAATTAAACAAACAGTAGCCCAAAAATTGTAATACATTCATATTGTACAGCCAGTAACACACGTGGTCTCGGTATCAATCAAGAACCAGCTTTGCGGGAATGTATGCATTCTCCACATGTGAAGATGGGAACTCTCTAACTCAGGAGTGGGCAACCTTGGTCCTAGAGGGCTGCAACCCAGTTTGGTTTTATTTGCATGCACTGCCTCCATTGTATACAAATAGATGTCGTGCGTATTCATTGGAAAAATCCTGAAAACCTGACAAGGTTATGGCCCTCAAGGACCAAGGTTGGCCACCCCTGCTTCTTACTCCCCTCTCCCAAACCCCAACAAAGTGTTTCCATCAAGCAGATTACATAACTTTCTAAGCAACAGCTCATTTAATAATTTTATGTAGGTTTCAGTCATTTTTACCTAATCCCTGTTCAGTTACTGGAATTGGAGAAGACAAGTCTAGCTATGGTGATCTAGCAGTTGCTATTCACTTTGTTGCTATGGTGAATTCTTGGCTGACGTGCCAAAATCTCATCTATGATCAATATTTATTCATTTTTAAAACTTCTATACCACTTACCGCCTAAACGGCTAACATAATGACACACATTAAAAAATAATAATATACAAACATCAAACAGAAAGTACTGCTATATACATAACTCGATATCAAAGTACTGCCATATACACACTCCATTAATACAGTTCAGCAACAATAATCAAGCAAGTAAGGCCTGACCCAAAAAAACTATGTTTTCAACAATTTCTTAAATTGCAAAATACTCGCACCTAAGCACAGCTGACCAGGTAATGCATTCCACATTAATGGTCCCGTTTTTGAAAATACTGAAGCTCTCGTTGCAGCATAATACATGGTTTTAACCTTCTCTCAGTACCATAATGTCTCGTACAAGAGTAGTAAATGCAAGTAGCCAGCTGTACTGTAATTTTGCAGGCCAAATCTAGACAGAAATCATGGTAGGCCTACTTGGTCAAGTCTCGTAACTGGACGTAGCCTCTTGTAAACCATAGATTGGATATGTGCAGAAACCTCTGTGGCCTGACATTTCAGCACAGAATGACTGGTGTTTACCAGACCATTAGCAGATAAAAAGGATATTTTTAAATTTTATAATAGGGCAGGAAAGTGCATATTTTTAGCTTGAGCAGTAAAGATACATTGGCAGCAATGCGTCTTGATAAAATACTAGTACAAAGCCAGGAGAAGTCGCACCTACAAAATTTTTAGTTACTTGCTAAATCTTTAAAGGCTCCTTTTACAAAGCTGCGGTACTGATTCCCGCGTGGCATATGCAACGAAGCCCAAAGGAATTGGAATAATTGGAATGGGCTTCATCACATTTGCTGTCCTGGGAATCACTACTGTGGCTTTGTAAAAGGAGACCTAAATTAGTAAGCAAAAATTTGGTTAGACAGACACGTTGGCTTTCCTTGAATATGCGCAGATTGTTTTCAAAATCTAATTCCCTTTTTTATGATTTGCAGTTGGTACAGCTGTATGTTGGGGAAGAAATGCAGTTTGGCTCCTTTGAAGGAAGAGCTCCGAATACAAGGGGTAAGATTTGTTGCTGTGTGGTTCAAATTCACTGTGTATAAAAACAATTCATTTTAAAAAGCAGAATATCCTAAATGTGATACCACCACGTTTCAGCGATTAGAAGGCAGTTTATGTAGAAATGTTCCTGTTAAAAGCTCTGGTATTCAAAATAATATCAAACAACTGCATACACAGACAACAGTTTAGGCGGTCATTGTGGGATGGATCATTGTCAAACAATTTATCAGGGTGACTTAGCAGGTACTTAGGAAAAATGGGGGTTATAGAATTGCTGTCTCCCTCGGTGAGTAAAAATACCTGCACTGTTTCACAGCAGAGAGGGTGGAGTTGTAACATCTCATACAAACTAACCTCCATGCATAGTTTCAACCATGGACTTTGTTCCTGCTGCAAAGCAGTTTCAAAGTCTCTGGTTACTTGTAGACCTGCAACATGTCTGCCCAACTACTAAATAAAGAAAAAAAAATCCTTATATGGCAGACTGACCCTTCCCGGTGCATCCCAGGATGTGGAGATGGATGCCACCATTTTTCAAGATGATAATGCCGCAGGCAGGAGAAAATGGGCATCATTCCTTCCTCTTTGAGGTACAGTGGTCCAGAAGGACTGGAAAAGTGGTTTGGGGGAGGGGTGGAGATGCCAGTAGACATTAGGGAGTTTTTGTCAGGTTGAGTCAGTTGGGGAGGGAGGGGGCCACTAGACACCAGGGCTTTTTAAAGTCATTGAGGGGGGAGGGGGTTGGGGTGCTGCTAGACACGAGAGAGTGGGGTTTTTTTATGTTTTGTTTTTAATTGCTTAACATACCACCACATCTAAATAAAGCTCGCACTGGTTAACAAATAAAAACAATTTATATAGAAAAAGAAAGGAACTCCAGGGGTAGATAGGAAAGGAGCAATCAGTCGAGAGCAATAAACACACCGAAGGGACACAAGTCACTGTCTGTGCACAGGATGACCTGGCACCTACCACTAACCCGTCCAAAGTGTAAAACCGAAGACAAGAGTAAAGAAGTGAGTTTTAAGAAGCGATTTAAGAGTGGTAAGAAGCGACTTAAGAGCAATTTAAAACATGAGAAAGAGTTCAGACCTCAGAAGGGGGAGGAGGGAAATCATTCCAAAGTTTTGGAGAAAGGAAGAAAAACGCAGTATGCTATGTTGATTCGTAATGGGCCTGTTTAGGAGAGGGCAGGACAAGGGAACAGAGAGCGCGGGTAGGGTTATAGGGAATTACAAGCGATGACAGATAAGCCGGGGAACTGGAATTAAGGGTTTTATGGGTAATGCACAGAATTTTAAACCAGACCCAGAATTTGACAGGAAGCTAGTGCAATGATGTTAGCAGCGGAGAGGCAAAATCAGTTTTCTGGGTCTTGCAGAAGAAGCGGGTAGCAACGTTTTGAAGACTATGTAGACGGCAGAGTTGAGAGGCTGGTAGGTCTAGATAGGCAACATTGCAGTAGTCTAGACGTGAGATTACAAATGCGTTTACCAGAGTATGTAACAAAGTGAAACTCAGGAAATTCAAGATAGACCGAAGGCGACGGAGGGAAAGAAACCTGAGTTGGAGAACTTAAGAGATCTGGGAATTGAAAGAGAGAGCAGAATACAAGATGACACCTAGGTAGCAAAAGGAGTCGACAGTGGGAATTGGGGACTCAAAATGGAAGGGAACCAAAGAGAGGGTTTGGAGAAGGGCCCAGCGATCCAGCAAGTGACTGTTTTTGAGGAGTTGAGAACAAGGTGGTGATCAGAAAGCCATTGAGAGACAGCAGCTAAACACAATTGGAGATGGCTAACGTTAGGCTGGAAAGGGGATATGGAAAAGATCAAAAGAATGTCATCGGCGTATATGACAAATTTGGATCAAGGTGGCCAGAGGGCTGAGAAAAATGTTGAAAAGAAGAGGTGAAAGTATAGAACTCCATGGAACCCCATAGGGTAGAGGAAAGTCTGAGGAGGAACATGAGGGGGTAGAGACGGAGAAGGATTGCCCTGAAATAAAGATAAACCAAGAAAGCACCATGCCCGAAAGTCTGATAGTAGCGAGGCAAGAGAGAAGAAGAGAGTGGTCAACAACAAGGTCGAAAGCGCAAGAGAGATCCAAAGAGACAATGAGAGAGATATTGCATGCGTCCAAAGAGGAGTGAAGTTCGAGGTGTTTAAGTAGGGGAATTGACAGGTGATCTGACTGGGAGATGGGGGGAGAACTGGGCCAATGCAGACCACCGGCAACTTTTTTTTTTTCTTTGAATGTCACCCTTCCTGTCGGTGTCTGAACCAATCACAGCTCAAATACTGACATATGAAGACTGACTTCGCAATGAGCTGCAGAAAAACACGGCAGTAATGTGCACGCTCATTGCTTATAGCATGCTGTAGTATTTTGGGTTCTGTAATTTTGCAGTAGAAGTGGTGTGTTGAGCTAGCTGTACCATGTGTGCTTTCGACCTGGTGGACTATGAGGTGGTGTTGGCTATCTTGGACTATTATGGCATAGGCAGTACAGTATTGGAGTGGTTTGGAGGGTTCTTGAAAAATAGAAGTTAGAGAGTTAAAGTGAAGGGAGTTTTGTCTGAAAAGTGGACCCTGAGTTGTGGTGTCCCTTAAGGGTTCCCCATATCACCAATTTTGTTTACTTTGATGATGACCCCCTTAGGACGAAGGCTTTTTAGACATAACTTCTGATTTGCTAATCTGTGCTGATGATATTACAATGTATATCCCTTTTGACGGTGAGCTCCTGAGTATAGTTTCTCTTATTAGAAGAGGATTAGATATATTAGAAGAATGGGCAGTGACTTTCAAGTTAAAACTGAATTAAGGAGAAAACTAAGCTTTTAGTTTTTAGTTCTTCTTTTAACCCCATTATTGATAAAGATCGATGGAATGGTATTTCCTTTGGAGTCTAGAATGAAAATATTAGGGGTAGTTTTTGATAACTATCTCTCATTTGAATTTCATGCCTGGGAGGTAGCGGGCAGAGTTTTTAAGGTGCTTTGGAAGCTGAGACTCAAAGAGGGATATTCTATATATGACGCCTAAAAAATCGGCGCTGAGACTAAGCGTATTCTATAATCGGCACTTAAATCTAGGCATCAATTATAGAATACGCTCAGTTGGTATTTCAGTGCCTAAATGTACACTCATCCATTTATACCCATAAAAACATGACATAAATCTCAGCATGTAGATGTAGGTGCACTGGGCCATATTCTATAACTAGGTACCTAAATTTTGGAACACCCACGAAATACCCATTTCCCCGCCCATAACATGCCCCTTTTTGCCTGCATGTGTTAGAAGTTCGGCGCACATTGTTACAGAATACGCTTAGCGATTTGTGTGCCTAAATTCTAATCGCTGCCAATTAGTGCTCATTATTGCTTAAGTGCTGTTATCAATGCTCATTAGCTTATTAAGCTTGTTAAATTTACACGCATTGTTATAGATTCCATGCCGATTTTGGCTGCACTGAACTGTCTTTTAGGACGGGATGCTCCTTGGTCAGTCAGTAATCTCTGTCTCCAGCAAAGAGGATAGATGGTGTCTCAAGAGCTCCTGATCTCATCTGTTAGCAGTTCCTGTTCTGGGTCTCTCAGTTTGGTAGAGCTATGGGGTGTGTGGCTGAGCAGTGCCGCCTTTAGGTGGTTCACATAGTCACCCCAAGTCCCTCCCCCACTGGGCTGCCCTCTCTAGCCCTTCTCCATTCTCCTTTCTCATTAAACCAAACAAAAAAAAGAGCCTAGTGTTTGGTCAGTTTGTCAGCTCCCTCTGGCTCCTGGAGTGATGCTGATGCTCCCAGTATCAGGGCTAAGAGTGGAGAGGGAAGCTGTGTTCCTGCAATGACCTTGGGAACAGAGGCGCCCCGGGGCGAGTGAGTTTGGTTTGCTTATTTTCTGGTCAGCTTTCGGTTGCGTTTTGTTTTCTTTTTTAGCGAACAGGTTGCAGGGGTGTTTGTTCCCTCTGCTTCCGCTGTGGGAAGCGGTGAGCAGCATCGGTTTAGGGTCCAGTCGACTGTGAAGACTCTCTTCAGTGTTCTGGGAGGCCCTTTATTTTTTCCTGTGTGTGAGTGAAGTGTGGGATGGTCGCTTTCATGTATCTGCAAGGGTTCCGTCTTGTTCACGCTCCAGCTAGGGATGGCGATGCCGGTAGCTATATCTCCTGTACTTCTTTCTGTGCCTTTCTACGGGGGGGGGGGGGGCATGTACTCCTTTTCCCCCAGGTTTCTTTCCTCTATTTCTTTAAAAAAAAAATTCGGAGTGAGTCGGGTTGGGTTGAGACCCTTTGGCCCTTCTTTCCTCCCTACTTTTTGTGGGATTTTGCTGGGCAGTCTGTGGCAGCTCTGCTACAGGAGAGCTTGGATGGTGGTACACTAATCCTAGTGCAGCCTGGTACTCCCGCCATGGTTGAGGTATCTTGTCATGCAGCCTTGCCTGGGTTTGTCACTACGCCTTTCCCGGGCTTCTGGTCTACACTTTTACACCTTCCATTGTTGCCTGGTGGAATTCTCTCATGGGGCAGCGTCTGCCTACTTGCTGCCCAAGTCATGTTGGGTGCAGTGACATCTCTGTAGCACCTTCCCCCTGTTTCCCCGCCTGGGCAGAGACAGTGGAGTGGCCTAAGAAATTGCCTGGGGGGCAACAGTCCCCACATGGCTGTGCTGCCTATGGTGTGTGGCGCCTTTCATTCTCATCGAGAATAGGGTCTCTTCAGCTACATAAGTACATAAGTACATAAGTAGTGCCATACTGGGAAAGACCAAAGGTCCATCTAGCCCAGCATCCTGTCACCGACAGTGGCCAATCCAGGTCAAGGGCACCTGGCACGCTCCCCAAACGTAAAAACATTCCAGACAAGTTGTACCTAAAAATGAGGAATTTTTCCAGTCCATTTAATAGCGGTCTATGGACTTGTCCTTTAGGAATCTATCTAACCCCTTTTTAAACTCCGTCAAGCTAACCGCCCGTACCACGTTCTCCGGCAATGAATTCCAGAGTCTAATTACACGTTGGGTGAAGAAAAATTTTCTCCGATTCGTTTTAAATTTACCACACTGTAGCTTCAACTCATGCCCTCTAGTCCTAGTATTTTTGGATAGCGTGAACAGTCGCTTCACATCCACCCGATCCATTCCACTCATTATTTATACACTTCTATCATATCTCCCCTCAGCCGTCTCTTCTCCAAGCTGAAAAGCCCTAGCCTTCTCAGCCTCTCTTCATAGGAAAGTCGTCCCATCCCCACTATCATTTTCGTCGCCCTTCGCTGTACCTTTTCCAATTCTACTATATCTTTTTTGAGATACGGAGACCAGTACTGAACACAATACTCCAGGTGCGGTCGCACCATGGAGCGATACAACGGCATTATAACATCCGCACACCTGGACTCCATACCCTTCTTAATAACACCCAACATTCTATTCGCTTTCCTAGCCGCAGCAGCACACTGAGCAGAAGGTTTCAGCGTATCATCGACGACGACACCCAGATCCCTTTCTTGATCCGTAACTCCTAACGCGGAACCTTGCAAGACGTAGCTATAATTCGGGTTCCTCTTACCCACATGCATCACTTTGCACTTGTCAACATTGAACTTCATCTGCCACTTGCACGCCCATTCTCCCAGTCTCGCAAGGTCCTCCTGTAATCGTTCACATTCCTCCTGCGACTTGACGACCCTGAATAATTTGTGTCATCGGCGAATTTAATTACCTCACTAGTTATTCCCATCTCTAGGTCATTTATAAATACATTAAAAAGCAACGGACCCAGCACAGACCCCTGCGGGACCCCACTAACTACCCTCCTCCACTGAGAATACTGGCCACGCAATCCTACTCTCTGCTTCCTATCTTTCAACCAGTTCTTAATCCATAATAATACCCTACCTCCGATTCCATGACTCTGCAATTTCTTCAGGAGTCTTTCGTGCGGCACTTTGTCAAACGCTCCTGGTATGTGGGACAGCGAATGGCAGCAGGGCTGTCCACCCTGTTCGAGTTGCAATATTGCGCTGTACCTTTCTCTTTTTTGAAGCGGTTTCCCCACACTTTTTGTTTTTGTCAGAGGACTGTTCGGCCATTAAAAAAAAATAAAATCCACACCCTAGCAGTTTTACTTAGTTTCATGTTGTGGCTATTGGTTTCAGGTTTCGGTGCGCCATTTTACATATTGGATTTCTGAAGCTGGTACAACGTTCTCATGGCTTCTGTTGCCCACGATACTCATGGATGGATGAGAGACCTCAATGCTGTCATGCGGAGCTTTCTCCATGTGCAAAGTATAGTTTGCATTGTGAAGCAGATTGGTTTATTTTGGGTGGTGGCTGTAGGTTTCAGGTTCATGGTTGGATTGTGCATAATACTGGAAGTGGTTCATTCCTGCTCTCTTTCAGCAATGGCATGTTATCCTTCCCTTTCACCTGTTGCTTCCCTTGCCGAGCATTCCTTCACCTGGCTGGATCAGCTGTGCTCAGTGTTCACTATGTTACTTTCCACAGCATCTCTGCTCTCTGGTATTATACTGTCACACTGGACAGAATTATTACATGCCAGTTCCAGCCACCCCTATCTCTGTGGCACCCCTTACTGTCTACCGTCTTATTTCTGACTGGAGGTCTAGCTTAATGGTAATACATTTAGCTGAGAGTGAGCACGGAGATCCAGAGGTTTCTGATTTGGATTTCACTGTACCTGCCTATACATAGTGCTCTACGGGACAGGCGGTACTGTTCTACTGCCCCATCTTACTCTTCTAGCAGCCACACTCGGTAGCTCCCTTGAACAGCCATTCCGATCAGTTGCCATACACAGACACAACAGCATTTCTGATTACTGTCAGCTAGCTGTTGGCAGTGGTGTAGGTATTGGACAGTTACAATGGCTTCTAAATCACTTTTAGCACACTGGCTTAGTGGTACACTTTTGGTTGGGAGTAGACCTGGAGAAGTGGTTCAGAGACCTCAGGGGAGCCAAGTCTCTTAGGTTGTCGGGGGAAGAACCTGGAGCTTCGGTTCCATTCATTTGGTTTCGGGGTCGTGAGCTAAATGTCTGCAAACTGGGCACATCTCCTGTCAGGGTTCTTACTTGTCCAGAAATATGCTGGGGACAAGTTTCACATTTTTTAAAATTCTCTCAGTTTCGTCTTAGGTTTCATGAGCTCAGGGGCTACAGGCCTGGCAAATCTAACTTTCCAGGTTCCCACTTACACCAGGACGAGCCGCCTTTCATGCTGACTGGAGTTTTGGTTCAGCTGTGTTTCAACATTTGCTGTTTGCAACTCTTCCTGCAAGTTTCAACCTGGAAGACTTCTTTTTTTCAGTCCTTGGCTCACCATGCATCAGTTGTGTCTCCTGCACATCTGGGAGTGATCTTCACAGTGCACTTCAGGATGTCTTTCTTCCTATTGCTCCGCAGGATAGCTTCCCTTCCCAGGTGGGATCTACTTTCCATTCCATGGCTCAGGGTCCGGGATTATGTTCCCATTCTGGGTTCAGTGGTCTGTAATTTGAGCATTTTTCCATGAACCAGATCCTGTTTGGGCCTCTTCGGCGGTCCCCTATGTACCTGTTCAGCTTTTGTTTTTCTTTTGGAATCTGCGATCCAACCTCAGTCTCACCTGGTGGTTTCCACTCAGCCTTCCTCTACAATTCAGAAAGCATCTCTCTCCTGTATCAGGGCTGGGAGAGGAGAGGGTAGCAGTATTCACACCTGCATCAAGATCTGCTTCCCCTTCTGGGTCTAGGGTCTAGGAATATGTTCCAGTTCTGGGCGCAATAGCCTCTATCTTGGGCATTTTGCCATAGGCCAGCTTTCACTTCAAATCAGCAGTCCATTCTCAGCAGGCTGTTTAATTTCTTTTGGGACCTCCTAGCCAAGCTCAGCCTTCCTCTAACCTTTCCGTACTACTCTTTCACGTCAGGCGTCTTGCTGCAGCTGATTGTCGACTGTGGAGTCAGGGCTGGCCTTTTGGCAACTTCCTTGTCTGACATGGTTCGGACATCGGGCATGCGGTGGTCTTTGGTGCTCACAGCCTGTCATTTGCTATGGTTATGCTTCTGGGTGGCGGATGCAGCTTCGAATGGCAGATGGTTCAGCACTCTTTCAGGGCCAGTTGTTGTTGGATGAGGCCTGGGAGAGGTTGGTGGTGAATCGAAGGACTCTGAGTTGCAGCATCTGCCTGGGCATGAGTCCAAGCATTTTTCTGAATGGATTGGGCTCACCCTCGGTTTAGCATGTCAGGTGCTGTTGTCTGGGGCAGCCCAATTTTGCTCGACAGTCCAGGTATGCACTTGGACAGGGTTCCAGCCCTCAAGGCTTTGTCCTGTCCTCCGTTTTTTCTCTGGAAGAGCTGACACAGCACACAGTCCCGTCTTTTTTTCTTCCCATGGGGGTTTTTTCCTTTCCTCTACATCAGCCTCTGTTTCATCCCACTTGAGCGATGTTCACCCTTTTCTCTTGGCCTGTTCATTGCTTCGTGCTTGCCTCAGAGCCTTGTTAGGTCCTGTGGCTTCTGACGCCTTGGGTACTGGGAGTTTTTATGGCCACTTATTTCCTTCCAGGTCTCTCCCTTCAGGCCCATGCCCAGCTGTCATACCTTCCAAGGTAGTAGCCCGTTTGTTCTTCCTGGAGGACATGAGTAGGACGGCCGCATGGTCTTTGTGGCCAGTCTTTTCTGGTCTCTACCGTTTGGATATGTCTGCTCTGTCGGTTGCATCGTTTCAATGATTGGAGCTTCTCAAGGGAGCTTATCGTTCCTACCCTACTTAAGGATTGCTTCGCTACATCCCACACATCTCTGGATTAATCTGCTGCTGACGCTAAGGAATGAAAAATTGTCTCACCTGATAATTTTCTTTCCTTTAGTCGTAGCAGATGAATCCAGAGGCCCACCCTGGTTGTTTTTTCTAGAAGCTTCTATTGGTTGGCTTCTATGTTGGACCTTATTGTGGCATGTTTCCATTTTGCTCACCAGTTGTGCTTGGTATGAGGATGTGCAATACTGATTTCAGCAGTTTTCCCTCTGAGGAAGGAGAGCTCTTATAACTCTGTTTTCTTCTTCTTTGTTATGAGTAATACTAACTGACCAAGGAGCATTCCAGTTTGGCACTCTCTATCGCCACCTGCTGGTAGATGGACACGTCCTGGATTCATCTGCTTCGACTAAAGGAAAGAGAATTATCAGGTAAGACGACATTTTTCACTTTGTGTATCAGTCCCCAGTAAGAAAGGAAGTTGTGAGCAATATATATTGTTGAAGTGACATTTTCTTTTTGTAACTGAACTGAATGTTTCATTGCTGTCACATTTTCTTATGTAATGCAGGTCCCGAAAGTTGCCCACACCGAGTTCTATCAGGGACGTACCATGAGATGGGCATTAGCTTGGAGTTTCTATGATGATGTAACAGTGCCTGTAAGTATCTGTCCTCTGCATTTGTAATATGTACTTTTGTGTGCTTATCCTGCCTTGTAGCCAGTCTGATAGCTCAGCAGAATTTTACACTATTTTATATTAGTTCATATCCTGACTTTGGTTACAGTTTCTTACTCAGTTGAGTTTGGAAGTGCCATAGTGGTGATACCTGCTAGCTAATGGAAGTGGTATTATTTATTTATTTTATTTAATTGTTACATTTGTATCCCACATTTTCCCACCTATTTGCAGGCTCAGTGTGGCTTACATAGTTCTGTAGAGGCATTCGCCAATACATAGAGTTATTGTGGTCGGATAAGGTTATAAAGGTTCATGTGTTGTAGACACTTTGGGGAATCGCAGAGCGGAAGAGTTGTGCAGTGTCAGTTCCGGCTTTGTTTCGTTATGTTGCAAGGTTTAGGCATTTAGGTTGGGTCGATGGGATATGCCTTTTTGAACAGGTTGGTTTTTAGTGATTTCCGGAAGTTTAGACCGTCGTACGTTGTTTTCACAGCTTTTGGTAGTGCGTTCCAAAGTTGTGCGCTGATGTAGGAGAAGCTGGATGCATATGTTGATGTGTATTTGAGTCCTTTGCAGTTTGGGTAGTGGAGATTTAGATATGTTCATGCTGATCTTGTTGTGTTTCTTGTAGGTAAGTCTATGAGGTCTGTCATGTAGTCTGGGGTTTCTCCGTAGATAATTTTATGGACCAGGGTGCAGATTTTTAAAGCAATACGTTCTTTGATTGGTAGCCAGTGTAGTTTATCCCGGAGGGGTTTGGCACTTTCGAATCGCGTTTTTCCAAATATAAGTCTGGCTGCTGTGTTTTGAGCGGTTTGTTGTTTCTTTATGAGTTGTTCTTTGCATCCCGCATAAATTCCGTTGCAGTAGTCAGCATGGCTTAGTACCCTTGATTGTATCAAGTTACGAAATGTGTCCCTCGGGAAGAGTGTTTCACACGTTTGAGTTTCCACATTGAGTGGAACGTTTTCTTTATTGTGGATGTCACTTGGCCCTCAAGTGTAAGGTTATGGTCGATAATGATGCCGAGGATTTTCAGGCTGTCTGAGATAGGGAGGTTGAAGTCAGGGGTGTTTATTTTCATGAGTTTGTTCGTATTCTGTTGGGATGAGAGGATGTGACAGTGTGTTTTAGCTGTATTTAGCTTTAGTTGAAATTCATTTGCCCATGAGTCCATGATGTTTAGGCTGAGCTTGATTTTATTGGAGATTTCTGTCGGGTCGTGTTTGTTAGGTATGTATATCATGACATCATCTGCATAGATGAAAGGGTTGGATAAAGTGGATGACGTGGAGGAGTGGCCTAGTGGTTAGGGTGGTGGACTCTGGTCCTGGGGAACTGAGGAACTGAGTTCAATTCCCACTTCAGGCACAGGCAGCTCCTTGTGACTCTGGGCAAGTCATTTAACCCTCCATTGCCCCATGTAAGCCGCATTGAGCCTGCCATGAGTGGGAAAGCGCGGGGTACAAATGTAACAAAAATAAATAAGGATTTGGCTAGTGGTGTCATCATTAGATTGAAGAGGATCGGTGATAGTGGTGATCCTTGTGGTACTCCGCATTCGGCTCTCCACGGTGATGATAGTATCCTGCCTTTTCACCTCTGTGTAGTTTGCTGCACTGCATGGCCTAGCATAAGACACTGATAGTTCAGTCAGAAAAGGATTGTAAGAAACATGAAGCCATGCTGTCAGCTGGTTAATATTGGTATTACTATTTGAACTATGGTGGTGTGTTAGGCCTGTATTCGTTCTTGGAAGCACATGGTATAAATCCAGGTGGAATTTCTGGGATGAGTCCTCTTTTTATGGCATTTCCATTTCAGAGTCTTTACATGTGTAGGTCTCCTGCTTCTCTTCATTGGGGAGTATCTCCATGTCGTCTTTGTTATATAATATTTACTTGCAACCCCTGGGGGCCTTAATTAACAGTTCGGGGATGATGCATTTATATATGCTGATGACATCCAGTTAGTGTGTCCTTTAGAGGACAAGTATAAATGGAACGGTGCAACTGATGTTTAATCTCCATAAATGGATGGTTAATCCCCAATGGTCTGGTGGTAAAACCATCAAAATCCACATGTTTAGAGCTAGGATCTGTTAGTTGAGACTCTTAGTGCTTCTCAGGAAGGGGTCTGAAGAATTGCCATGGGTGAAGTCTCTTAAGAACATGGGGATCAGACAGGAACTTATTGTGCATGTTACAAAAATGACCTTCATGAAATTATTAAGCTAAAACCTTACTTAGGTTTGAGTGCTTTGTTACGCAAACTCTAGGTCCCTCAGATCTGATCACATTTGAAATATCTCTTGTCTGCTAAAGACTTCTCCCAAATCTCCAGTATATGCAAATCTTGGGAACTGTTCAAACCCTGCATGAAAAGATAACAATGACCAGTGTCTTGTAATTGATTCCTGTATTCCTTGAACCTGTGCATAATATGGCAGAAGACATGTCATTCTTGAATCTGATTTGTTTATTCAATGTACGGAGTAACTAACACTTCTGAACAACACACTTATACACTTGCTTCACTACTTTGTTAGGATAAGCTCTACTGCAAAATTGTTTATACAAATTGTCTGCCTGTTCCCTATATTGATGTTCCTGAGAACATAATCTTTTCAAACACATAAATTGACCCACTGGAATGCTGTTTTTCAATTTTTTTGGATGATGACTATTATAATGTAAGGAGTGGGTTTCCTAAATGCTCGTGTACTGAAATGACCTGCCTCATACTAAATTAATAGGCATGAGATAAATTTGCATGCACTGCCTCCGTTGTATATAAATTTATCTCATGCATATTCATCTTGGGTATCCTGAAAACCTGACTGGTTTGGGTGTGTCCCTAGGACTGGGTTGAGAACTCCTTCTCTAGATTATAGATATATCATAGATAGGTGGGTCTTTTTTCCTATGTGATTATATTAATATATTTGTTTACTGTTCCTCCAATTTAAATCTTGGATCCTAATAATTGGGTACTTGACTAATTGATATGGTTTTTATTGTTTTCCTTTAACAATTTCTCTGTTTTAATATGCATATTGTATTATTTTTGTTTACTAGTTTGATTATGCTTGTCTGTGTCTTGCCTTTTGGACAAAATATTTTTGTTTGTATGTTAGGAAAATTCTTTTCCTCTGAGGCTTGGCACATTTTTTGACAGCCATCTGCTTCTTTCTCTACCAAAGTCTTCCGTTGTAGATTGGGCAGAAAGACACAGATTTTGAGATTTACTGTTGCTGCTCAGTAGCATACTAAAGAATTCCAGACTGTGTAATGTTTGGCATCCGTCTGTATTCTAATATCAATAGTAGTGTTTTCTTGGAATTAATATATCTTCTTCTCCCCAAAGCCCTATCCCATCCCATTCCTCTATTTTTTATGTTTAACGTTTTTTATTGAATGGATATAAAATAACTTGTATGGTATTGGTAAGTAAACTTCATAACAGTAAGCTCAAAGTGTCTATCAGAAACAAAATATTATTTTTGCATCTTTAGAAAACCTCCACCATCCCTCTCCACCCCAGCCCCCTTCCCATCAATCCCAAACTTCATAACAGTAAGCTCAAAGTGTCTATCAGAAACAAAATATTATTTTTGCATCTTTAGAAAACCTCCACCATCCCTCTCCACCCCAGCCCCCTTCCCCATCAATCCCAAACTTCATAACAGTAAGCTCAAAGTGTCTATCAGAAACAAAATATTATTTTTGCATCTTTAGAAAACCTCCACCATCCCTCTCCACCCCAGCCCCCTTCCCCATCAATCCCAAACTTCATAACAGTAAGCTCAAAGTGTCTATCAGAAACAAAATATTATTTTTGCATCTTTAGAAAACCTCCACCATCCCTCTCCACCCCAGCCCCCTTCCCCATCAATCCCAAACTGTAAGTTGCTCACAAAGGTTTCAGAAAGGACCTATTCTCTTATAGTCCCCTCCAAGCATTCCCAATTACACAGGAAACTACAGTATCAACAACTCCCTAAGGAGCCCCCCCCCCCGTCCCTCCCTCCCTTATCCCTTCCCCCTCCCCCATTTTACCCTAGGAATCCATACCACAATCCTATATCATCCTAGGCAATCCCCCTAGGACATTCAGTATATAGTTTCTAGCCCTTGATGACGGGGACTTGAAGGTAGCACTCCCTAACACTAAGGAGCTTTTTCCGGCTCTTCTGAATGCCTCTCATTCTTTGAAGTTCCATCAGAGAGAGGAATGTAGCCTATTCCTCCACTTCCAATAGGAAGGCGGGGATATCTGTGTCCATGCTCGAAGATTATATTTCAAAGCTACCTCTCTGGCTTTCTGAACCAGCATTCTATGTCCTTTCCCTGATATCCTCAAATCTCTTTCCCACCTGAGAACCAAGCCCAAAAGTTGATAGTTAATATTTTGTCCAAAAATGCCATTTAAGGATCAGATATTTGATTTCCAATAAGGTTTTATATGGGGACATCTCCACAATAACATGTCCCAGGTCTCCATTAGATTGGATACATTTATTTAATGGGATTTAGTAACAGTCTTTATGAAGAGATTCACCCAAGGCGGTGATTTTGGAGAGTTATTGTACAATCCACTCTATATGCCCTGGGTGGAGAAAAGTATGCACTATGTAAGACACGATACCAAAACTCCCTACCTATACTACGAACTATACAAAATTTGTGGTATTCTTTTGATAATGCTAGGGAATTCCAAGTCTCCCCTCTTGCCATTCTAGTCTTCTTTCTATTTACCTTTCAAATCACTATGTAGCCTAGGGGAACGCAGCCAAAGGGATCTATGCAGAAAGGATATGGAGAGCGGATCAGGACCCCTACTACTCTACAGACCTCGCAGTCTTTTAATGAAGTATATGGTAAGTGAGGTTGGATTCACTGAGCCAATATAGTGCTGTAGTTGATGACAGGCAAATTTGTCACCTATATGTTGTCCTAGTCTCTGTCTGAAAGATAGCAATGGTTGTATCCTTCCTGTCTCCAACATACAGTGTTCCAAGAGCAGTAGCCCTCTATCACACCACTTGGCAAACACAATATTGTCCAGACTGGTCCTAAACTCTTCATTATCCCCCAATTGGAGGAACAATGAAATATTGGGGTCCAGAGCCCTCCACATGCCTCTAAAAGGCTTTAAAAGCACACTGTTTGACTGAAGCATGAAGCAAAAAATTCAAATGCCATGGTGAGAAGAAAGCCCTTTCCAGTTGGCATGGGGTGTAATGTTTTGTCTTGTTTAGTCAAGCTCCAAGATGTTGCAATAAGCGTTCCCAGTTGTATAGCTTGAAATCAGGGATACTCAACTCTCCCATTTTCCCAATTATCCTTTAAGAATTGAAATCGGAACTTAGGTTTCTCTCCCCCCTCCCAAACAAAAAGACCTCAATTCCTTTTCTAGAGATAAAATGTATTTCCATAATAACCAGAGTGGTAGGGTATGCATGACTTATAACCATCTTGGGAACAGTGTCAAATGTATCAATTCTGTTTCACCCAAAAGTGATAGAGGTAGATTCTTCTAAACCCGTAATTGAGTTTTAGTATGACTTAACAGCTTGTACACATTAATTTTTTTATAAATTCTTAGTATGCATTGTTAGCTCAATCCCTAGATATGTGAAGGACCCCTCTACCCACCACAAGGGAAACTCTCCCTGCCAAACCCTCTTCAAACTATAATCCAATAATGGAGCCTCCGATTTCTCCAAGTTTAATTTCAAGCCCAAGAAATCTCCATAGTCTTGAAAACTTTCTGTAAGGGATAAAAAAGAACTTTCAGGTTTTGTGAGATCTACTAGTAAATCATCTGTGAAGGCTGCAATTTTATAAACTCTGGGATCCTATATTTACTCCCCCAATGTCTGGATTTTTCTGAACTTCTCAAATCAGTGGGTCCCAAATGAGAACAAACAACAAATGGGAGAGGGGACAACCCTGACGAGTTCCCTGATGAATCCCAAAAGAGTCGTAGAAAAGCCCTTATGTTGGTAGGTATGCCTTTTTAAACAGGTTAGTTTTTAGTGTTTTCCGGAAGTTTAGGTGGTCGTTCATAGTTTTCAAGGCTTTTGGTAATGCGTTCCACAGTTGTGTGCTTATGTAGGAAAAACTGGACGCGTAAGTTGATTTGTATTGGAGTCCTTTGCATCTTGGGTAGTGCAGATTTAGATACGTTCGTGTTGATTCGGATGTGTTTCTAGTTGGTAGGTCGTTCAAGTCTGTCATGTATCCCGGAGCTTCACTGTAGATAATTTTGTGAACCAGGGTGCAGATTTTGAAAGCAATGCGTTCTTTGATTGGGAGCCAGTGTAGTTTTTCGCGAAGGGGTTTTGCACTTTCAAATCGCGTTTTTCTGAAGATAAGCCTAGCTGCCGTGTTTTGAGCGGTCTGAAGTTTCTTTAAGGTTTGTTCTTTGCATCCCGCATAAATTCCATTGCAGTAGTCTACATGTCTTAGTACCATTGATTGTATCAGGTTGCGAAATGTTCCCCTCGGGAAGAATTGTTTCACGCGTTTGAGTTTCCGCATTGAGTGGAACATTTTCTTTGTTGTGGATGTCACTTGGCCCTCTAGTGTTAAGTTGCGGTCCATTGTAACGCTAAGGATTTTCAAGCTGTCTGAGATAGGGAGGGTGTAATCAGGGGTTTTGATGATTGTGGGGTTATCTGCGCTATGTAGGGATGAGAGGATGAGACAATGTGTTTTTTCTTTGTTGAGTTTTAGTTGAAATGCGTTTGCCCATGAGTCCATGATGTTCAAGCTGATCTTGATTTCGTTGGTGATTTCTGTCAGTTTAGATTTGTAAGGAATGAATATTGTGACATCGTCTGCATATATGAAAGGGTTAAGGCCTTGGTTGGATAAGGATTGGCTAGTGGGGTCATCATTAGGTTGAAGAGGTACTCCGCAGTCTGCTTTCCACAGTGATGATATGTTTGAGTTTGATTTTACTTGATATGTTCTTGTGGTTAGGAAACCCTTGATCCAGCTAAGTATGTTTCCACCAATCCCAAACTTATCTAGTAATCTTATTAATATATTATGGTTTACCATGTCGAATGCACTAGACACTTTATTGAGGAGTCCCATTTATTCCCTAAACATGAACGAATACTATTTCACAAAAAAAAAATCCGGAGGTGAATTTGACATCCAATAAGCTTCAAAATAGAACTAAGGGAGTGGGTATTTTGTTCTCATGTGATCAACAATAGCAAATTAAGAAGCAGTTGGCTGATAAGGAGGGGCGGTATTTGCTGCTAGTAGTTCAGTTGAGACCATCTTTATTTACCTTTCTAAATGTATATGCACCCAAAACTGTTTAGATCCTCCAGTTTGGAATACGCGGTATAGCAAGTTTATAGATATAAACATGTCAAATTGAAACCAAGATCAAAAATCCTTTTATGAATCAATGCCTGAGTAACTGATTGGACAAATGGAGGGGACTCTGCTCATAGGGAGGGATTTTAATCGTATTTTAAATCCTGATATTGATGATTCAGCTATTTCTGTGACCTATGCAGAGGAGTGTGGTAGCCGTGTTAGTCCACTCTTAAGGTTATCAATAGAAATCAAATAAAATAAAACATGGAAAAGAAAATAAGATGATACCTTTTTTGTTGGACATAACTTAATACATTTCTTGATTAGCTTTCGAAGGTTGCCCTTCTTCGTCAGATCGGGTTCTACATGGAACGTTGCTACTCTTTGAGATTCTGCTGTGGAATCTTGTCACTCATTAGCATTCCGGAATCTTGCTATTCTTTGGGGTTCTACATGTAGAGAGATGTGGTAGCCGTGTTAGTCCACTCTTAAGGTTATCAATAGAAATCAAACAAAATAAAACATGGAAAAGAAAATAAGATGATACCTTTTTTATTGGACATAACTTAATACATTTCTTGATTAGCTTTCGAAGGTTGCCCTTCTTCGTCAGATCTTATTTCCGATCTGACGAAGAAGGGCAACCTTCGAAAGCTAATCAAGAAATGTATTAAGTTATGTCCAATAAAAAAGATATCATCTTATTTTCTTTTCCATGTTTTATTTTGTTTGATTTCTATAGATTCTACATGGAATGTTGCTATTCCACTAGCAACATTCCATGTAGAAGTCGGCCCTTGTAGATCAGCAATGTGGCCGCGCAGGCTTCTGCTTCTGTGAGTCTGACGTCCTGCACGTACGTGCAGGACGTCAGACTCACAGAAACAGAAGCCTGCGCAGCCTTCTACATGGAATGTTGCTAGTGGAATAGCAACATTCCATGTAGAATCTCCAATAGTAGCAACATTCTATGTAGAATCTCCAATAGTATCTATTTTACTGTCATAGTAATGCTTGAATGTTTTCACTTATATACACTGTCAGCTAGCACATTTGCTTATTTCCGATCTGACGAAGAAGGGCAACCTTCGAAAGCTAATCAAGAAATGTATTAAGTTACGTCCAATAAAAAAGGTATCATCTTATTTTCTTTTCCATGTTTTGTTTTGTTTGATTTCTATTGTGACCTATGCTAAAGCGGATAGGAAGGCTTTGCAAAGTTTTCTAACTCATTGGGGGCTAACATATGGAGAACATATCATACAATGGAGAGGGATTACACATTTTATTCTGCTGAATATGATTCTTATTGTGGCCGGTTAGAAGGGAGATAGAAAAGAACACTCGAGAAATTACTATTCATGCTAGAACCTGGTCAGATCACACGCATATTTCCTTGACCTTGTCTGGGGGCATAAAAAAGAGGGGGCAGAAATATTGGAATGAGACATTGTCTGATCCAGCTAATGTATCTCAATTAGAAAATAAACTGTGTCTTATAATGATTATCTAGAAGTAGCCCCGTTAATACTATGGGAAACTTTAAAAACAGTAATGAAAGGCTATATTATTTCCTTGCAGTCCTTTATGAATAAATCCAAGATTACATTGGCAAGATTTCGGAAACAACCACATACTCCACCTGTGGAGGTGGTCCTCTTAAGTAAGACTATATATGTTTAATGTCTAAGTTGACTGTAAGTATGGCAAGATTTTGTATTATCATAAAATATGGGACTCATATACTCTGTGGAGATCCCAAAAGATATTGACAGCTAACATAGTAATATAGTAAATGATGGCAGATAAAGACCTTTATGGTCCATCCAGTCTGCCCACCAAGATAAACTCATTTTACATGGTATGTGATACTTTATATGTATACCCGAGTATGATTTGTCCTTGCCATTCTCAGGGCACAGACTGTAGAAGTCTACCCAGCATTCTTCTTGTACTAAAAGTTCTGAAGCTAATGTCAAAGCCCCTTAAAATTTACCCTCAAGCCCATCCATATCTATTCAGTCACAATCAGGGCATAGACCGTAGAAGTCTGCCCAGCACCGGTTTCGCTTCCCAGTTACCGGCGTTGCCACCCAATTTCCATGGATCCATTCCTTCTAAACAGGATTCGTTTGTGTTTATCTCACGCATGTTTGAATTCCATTACCATTTTTATCTCCACCACCTCCCACGGGAGGGCATTCCACGTATCCACCAACCTCACTGTGAAAAATACTTTCTGACATAACTCCTGCCTCCCTTCAACCTCAATTCATGTCCTAGTTCTACCGCCTTCCCATCTCTGGAAAAGGTTTGTTTGCAGATTAATGTCTTTCAAATATTTGAACGTCTGTATCATGTCACCCTTGTTTCTTCTTTCCTCCAAGGTATACATGTTCGGGTCGGCAAGTCTCTCCTCGTACGGTTTGCAACGCAAATCCCATACCATTTTTGTAGCTTTTCTTTGAACCGCTTCCATTCTTTTCACATCTTTAGCAAGATACGGCCTCCAAAACTGAACACAATACTCCAAGTGGGGCCTCACCAACAACTTGTAGAGGGGCATCAACACCTCCTTTCTGCTGGTTATACCCCTCTCTATGCAGTCTAGCATCCTTCTGTCGCCTTGTCATGTTGTTTCTTTACCTTTAGATCCTCAGGCACCAACACCCCAAGGTCTGTCTCCTGAGTCGAGCTTACTGAACTGTCCCCTCCTATCTGGTGTCTCTCTTTTGGGTTTTTGCACCCCAAGTGCAGGAGTCCAATCATCAACTCTTAGCTAGATTTATGGCATTTTGTAATATGACTTCACATGGTATAAGGATGATTTGAAGGGTGTTGGGGTGGGGGAGAGGGTGGGAGGGGAGATTATAGGGTTTCATTTGTATATCAAGTGATATTATTGTATGGCAAAAGAAGTACAATAGCTTTGTAATATGTTTGGTATTATATTGAAATTGGAATAAAGTTGGTTAAAAAACAATTTCACATCATGGTATAGTTCAATTCCACCCACACCATAGCATAATCTGAAATTTGATAAGCATCAATATTCGCTTTATGTACCAAAGAGAACTGAGTCTGGGGACCAACAAATAGTCAATTCTCGACTACATACCATGGGCTCTTGACATGTGGGTATAATGTCTATCCTGTGAGTGTAGATCTATACAGACCTCTAGTAAATCAAGAGCTTTGTTAATTAAAGATATTCTCCTAGTCGTTTATATGTTACTTCTGGGCAAGAGACTGAATCTGGCCATGGATAGGTCATGTTCACAGTTAAAATCACCCCTTATTACAATTAGTATATCACTCAATGTAGTGACTTCTCTGATAAGTGACAAAGAATTTCTTATTGTAGGTATTGGGGGCATAAAGATTACAGACCACCAGTTGTTGTCAGTCCACTTTCACATGCATAATTATATACCGCCCATCCCGTCCTACCATTATCCACCGTCAGATTTTTGTTAAATAGTATTACACATCCTGCCTTCCTATTAACAGCTGAGGCTGCAATGCTATTACCTACCCACCACCTTTTTAGTTTAGCACGTTCAGTGTCATCAAGATGTGTTTCCTGTAGCAACACTATGGATGCCTTTCTTCTATTGGGGGCCTGTAAAATCTTACTCCATTAACTGGAGAGGTAATAGCTCCTACATTCCAGGAAATGATCTTAATCATTTTGGATAACCCTACCTGAGAAGAAATTAGCGTTGGAAGCAAAAATACATAGTAAAAACTTTTTTAGATACATTAAAAGCAGGAAACCGGCCAAAGAGTCGGTTGGGCCGCTGGACGAAAATGGTGTTAAAGGGGCGATCAAGGAGGACAAAGCCGTAGCGGAGAAATTAAATGAATTCTTTGCTTCGGTCTTCACCGAGGAGGATTTGGGGGGGACACCGGTGCCGGAAAGAATATTTGAAGCGGGGGAGTCGGAGAAACTAAACAAATTCTCTGTAACCTTGGAGGATGTAATGGGTCAGTTCAGCAAGCTGAAGAGTAGTAAATCACCGGGACCTGATGGTATTCATCCCAGAGTATTAATAGAACTAAAAAATGAACTTGCGGAGCTACTGTTAGAAATATGCAATCTGTCCCTAAAATCGAGTGTAATACCGGAAGACTGGAGGGTAGCCAATGTTACTCCGATTTTTAAGAAAGGTTCCAGAGGAGATCCGGGAAATTATAGACCGGTGAGTCTGACGTCGGTGCCGGGCAAGATGGTGGAGGCTATTATTAAGAATAAAATTGCAGAGCATATACAAAAACATGGACTGATGAGACAAAGTCAGCACGGATTTAGTGAAGGGAAGTCTTGCCTCACCAATCTAATGCATTTTTTTGAGGGGGTAAGCAAACATGTGGACAACGGGGAGCCGGTTGATATTGTATATCTGGATTTTCAGAAGGCGTTTGACAAAGTGCCGCACGAAAGACTCCTGAAGAAATTGCAGAGTCATGGAATCGGAGGTAGGGTATTATTATGGATTAAGAACTGGTTGAAAGATAGGAAGCAGAGAGTAGGATTGCGTGGCCAGTATTCTCAGTGGAGGAGGGTAGTTAGTGGGGTCCCGCAGGGGTCTGTGCTGGGTCCGTTGCTTTTTAATGTATTTATAAATGACCTAGAGATGGGAATAACTAGTGAGGTAATTAAATTCGCCGATGACACAAAATTATTCAGGGTCGTCAAGTCGCAGGAGGAATGTGAACGATTACAGGAGGACCTTGCGAGACTGGGAGAATGGGCGTGCAAGTGGCAGATGAAGTTCAATGTTGACAAGTGCAAAGTGATGCATGTGGGTAAGAGGAACCCGAATTATAGCTACGTCTTGCAAGGTTCCGCGTTAGGAGTTACGGATCAAGAAAGGGATCTGGGTGTCGTCGTCGATGATACGCTGAAACCTTCTGCTCAGTGTGCTGCTGCGGCTAGGAAAGCGAATAGAATGTTGGGTGTTATTAGGAAGGGTATGGAGTCCAGGTGTGCGGATGTTATAATGCCGTTGTATCGCTCCATGGTGCGACCGCACCTGGAGTATTGTGTTCAGTACTGGTCTCCGTATCTCAAAAAGATATAGTAGAATTGGAAAAGGTACAGCGAAGGGCGACGAAAATGATAGTGGGGATGGGACGACTTTCCTATGAAGAGAGGCTGAGAAGGCTAGGGCTTTTCAGCTTGGAGAAGAGACGGCTGAGGGGAGATATGATAGAAGTGTATAAAATAATGAGTGGAATGGATCGGGTGGATGTGAAGCGACTGTTCACGCTATCCAAAAATACTAGGACTAGAGGGCATGAGTTGAAGCTACAGTGTGGTAAATTTAAAACGAATCGGAGAAAATTTTTCTTCACCCAACGTGTAATTAGACTCTGGAATTCATTGCCGGAGAACGTGGTACGGGCGGTTAGCTTGACGGAGTTTAAAAAGGGGTTAGATAGATTCCTAAAGGACAAGTCCATAGACCGCTATTAAATGGACTGGAAAAATTCCTCATTTTTAGGTATAACTTGTCTGGAATGTTTTTACGTTTGGGGAGCGTGCCAGGTGCCCTTGACCTGGATTGGCCACTGTCGGTGACAGGATGCTGGGCTAGATGGACCTTTGGTCTTTCCCAGTATGGCACTACTTATGTACTTATGTACTTATGTACCTATTAAACCTATCCAGATAACATAAATATTCCTTTGTCTCCCAGGGAGGTGTTCTAGACCTTTTTGTAGTCATTTTCAAGAGATTATGTGGAATTAATGTGACTTGTCAGGGGTTCGGACCCGGGAGCTGCAGAACTTACCTGCTGCTTATCCACTCAGCACCACCAAGTCCCCATTCCTCTCACGAAGAGGAAAGTAGTGGAGAGGAAGCTGAAAATGTTTTGTTATTGTTTGGGGGGGGGGGGGTTGTTTGTTTTTTAATTGTCTCATCAGTTCTCGACCATTCAGTGGCTGTTATGAAACTACGGGAAGCTCTTTCGACACAAGGACAGTCCACCTGGCAACATTTTGTGACTTAAGTGGCAAATCTTTCAAGCATACCATGAGTGCAAGACTGTTTTCACACTTCTCTGTCCCTTCATTGGTTTGTGCATAATCACTAGAGGACACAGGACCCCGCAATTAATAAAAATGAAAGAATTAAAGAAGTTTCTATAGAATAAATTATCTTATTTGGTGATTCTACAAATAACTGAAACTGAGTTGTGATCTGAGATTACAGATTTAATGTATTTCTCCTTCACAGTCTGCTCCCGGGCCAGGTAAGTGTGTGTGTGGGGGTTGGGGGGGTGCTGATTTACTTCAAGCAAATAATTGCTTCTGTGTGTGTGTCTGCTGTCATGAACCAGGTTTGTCCATTTAGATCTGTTAATTGACAGCTTCTGGTCTTGATGTGTTGAATAGCCATTAATTGGTGTCTTAGCATATTATTGGAACAATCTGAAGCCAATTTAAATATAAGAAGGTTAGGGGGCACGGAGGATGCCTGTCTTCCCTTTGGTGTTAGATTAATGTTACTTTAAATAGCTTGAATCTCAGTGCGGGGATAATAGTGCTGTATTTTAATGATGATCTGTACAAATGATTTGGGGGTGAGCAGAAAAATGCCTTAATAAATGACAGTTTCCTTGAAAGTAGGACTCCCAGTGGATCTCAGTTTGATACCAAGTTGAATGTGACAGCTGAGATTGCCATTCATTTTTAAAATATAGTCCTCTGCTTACTGCTATTTTCTGTATTTATCTGGACTATCAAAAGAGGGATAGAGAGTGGTACATTTTTATGAGAATTCCTAACATGACCCATATGAGAAGAATTGGTCAATTTTTTCTTTGCTGCCTAGGTGAGTGAAAATTCTCATGAGAGGTGGGGGGGCAGCAATTTCCTCCTGCTACTTTGACTTCTCGGTTGGAACCAGGGTTGGGATGTGAGACCGTAAGCCTTTATTTACAACTACCTGGGAATCTTTTCCCCTTTTTTATAATACAGTGCACGACAGTATAGTTCTTATGTATTGTAAACACCAACAAATGGATCTTTAGGTGGGTTACAAGAGAAATGAAGCCTAGACATTTCTAGGGAATTACAATAAAAATATCCTCATTTACTCCCTGTAAGGATATTCAGCGACAAGAAAATAACTTCAAATCATAACCTTCTTTATATTTCTGGAACAAATATGTTTTAATGGTTTACAAAATACATATGATTCAGTAATTATCTAACAAAAGGTGGCAGTTTGTTCCATGTATTAGTTGCTCGATATGTGAAAGTCATAATACAAATCCTTTTATATTTCAGCCCTTTTGGAATAGGAAAATATAACCAAAATTGCCTTTGAGATTATGTTAAATTTACAGATGGGGAAAATTCTAACAAATTACACATGTATGGTGGGGTTTGACCATACAATATTTTAGGGACCAAAATACAAAGTCGGTTCAAAACTCTGCTGCCTGTCTCATCTTCCGCCAGGGTCGCTTTACTCATACTACCCCTCTCCTCAAGACCCTTCACTGACTCCCTATCCGTTTTCGCATCCTGTTCAAACTTCTTCTACTAACCTATAAATGTACTCACTCTGCTGCTCCCCAGTATCTCTCCACACTCGTCCTTCCCTACACCCCTTCCTGTGCACTCCGCTCCATGGATAAATCCTTCTTATCTGTTCCCTTCTCCACTACTGCCAACTCCAGACTTCGCGCCTTCTGTCTCGCTGCACCCTACGCCTGGAATAAACTTCCTGAGCCCCTACGTCTTGCCCCATCCTTGGCCACCTTTAAATCTAGACTGAAAGCCCACCTCTTTAACATTGCTTTTGACTCGTAACCACTTGTAACCACTCGCCTCCACCTACCCTCCTCTCTTCCTTCCCGTTCACATTAATTGATTTGATTTGCTTACTTTATTTATTTTTTGTCTATTAGATTGTAAGCTCTTTGAGCAGGGACTGTCTTTCTTCTATGTTTGTGCAGCGCTGCGTATGCCTTGTAGCGCTATAGAAATGCTAAATAGTAGTAGTAGTAAAACTGATATGTGTGTCAGTTGGGAACCAATTAAACTTTTGTAATAATGGGTCACCTGGTCGAACTTTCTCACCCTGCATATTAATTTTGCTGCCCTGTTTGTTAAGGTCTGCTGCTGTTGTTTTAGTTTAAATTAAGCTTGTATAGTTGCATTTGCTTGGTAATCAAAGCCACCTCTTCTAACTTAGGTGGTTTTGTCATTTGCTGTTATGTTATACCGGACTTCTATCCCGCAAAGACCTGCAGTTCAATGCGGATTTCACAAATTCCAGAAGACTGGATAAAACAGACATTCTAGGAATTTACAATACATCTGCCAAACACATTCTAATTTTCTAGTACAGTAATACATGTTTATGAAATAATGTTTTTTCAAGGTTTTCCTTATCAGGAAGTAATCGAATCTGAAAGAATTATATTTGCTTACAAGTTCTATGAAAATGACCTATTTGAAGAAATGTGATCCAATCTGAAAAATAATCAGGAGCATAACCACTCATAATTTTAGAAATAATAGTATACAATTTAAATTGCATCCTGGCTTCAACTGGGAGCCAGTGCAGCTCCACTAACAGTGGGGTAGCAGAATCAAATTTGTTGGCTGTGTATATCGACCATGCATTGCTGTATTCTGTATAACCTGATTAAGGTCTTAGAACATCCTACATAGATATTACAGTAATCTATTCTAGATAGAATTAAAGTCTGGACTAACAATCTCTAAATTTCATCAGTTCAAAATATTTACAGATTGCTTTGTTTTTTTTCAACAAATGAAAGGATTTTTGTACTAATGATTTTACATGAGATGTAATGACGGAGATCTATCTACTTCCACTCCCAAAATCTTAGATAGAAGCTCAAAGTTGAAAGTGTCTGTTTTGATGGTAAAACTCTGAGGAAACCCACTCTTATTAAATGAATCTAACCACAGAAACCTGGTTTTTGTCTTAGTTTAGTTTAAGCCATTGTTCCGAGATCCAATTCTCAATCAACTGTACGCACTCTGAGCTTTCTTTCATTGTAGTAGTCCAGTCACCCAACACTGGGAGAAGTACAGTGATATCATCCACATATATAAAAAAACGAAACGTTTATCCAGAGCTACTCCCAGGGAGTGTTTTTGGGGAGGCCAACATATAATGAATTATATTAATCTAGTTGTGCTAATATGTAGGACTGATTCACAAGAGCAAAATGTTTAGTATCAAAAAAGACTTGAATTGTTCTCAGTTGTCTTCAAATTGCTGATTTTTTGATACCTTGTCCACCGGTACTAGCTGAGATGAACATGTAGGAATTGCAGCTGGAATTGTAGATAGTGTTCCTAAACCAGACAATCTTCGTTTTATCTGCCTTAAGCATCAACATGTGCCTTGTGGCCCATGACTTTAGATTGTTAATATATGATGACACCACAGAATAAGTTGAGGTTATAGTATCTGAGACAGGGAGCCAGATGTCATCAGCGTATGAAAGCAATGGTGCTCACAGTATTCATAACTATAATAAAATTGGTGAAAGCGGTGAACCTTGAGGTACCCTGCATAATGGAACCCAGGGTTTAGATTTTTTTACCATTTTCATAACACAATAACTTAGTTTTGTCAGACATTCCCGAAACCAGGTGAAGACCACTCCAGAAATTTCGATCTCCCGAAGGATACTGAGCAAAATTGAGGGAAGATCATAGCTGAGGATGTATTTATGCATTGTGTCTGTACACATTTTGAGTGTAATACATGTGTATGTTGTGTTGCCATCATGTAGATCAGATCAGTACCTCAGTGGCAAGCAAATGGACATCCAAATAGCAGATGAAATTTAATGTAGACAAATGCAAAGTGATGCACATTGCGAAGAATAATCCGAATTATAATTATCTGATGCTAGTGTCCACTTTAGGAGTCAGTACTCAAGAAAAAAAGACCTAGGTGTCATTGTAGACAGTACACCAAAATCTTCTGCCCAGTGTGTGGTGGTGGCCAAAAAAAGCAAACAGGGTGCTAGGAGTTATTAGGAGAGGTATGCAAAATAAGACCAAAAATATTATACCTCTGTATTGCTTCATGGTGCGACCTCACCTTGAATATTGTGTTCAGTTCTGGTTGCCGTATCTCAAAAAAAGATATGGAGGAATTAGAAAATGATAGAGGAGATGGAACTGCTCCCATATGAGGAAAAGCTAAAGAGGTTAGGGCTCTTCAGCTTGGAAAAGAGATAACTGAGGGGGATATAATTGAGGTCTACAAAATCCTGAGCGGTATGGAGCAGGTGGAGGTGAATCGATTTTTCACACATTCAAAAAGTACAAAGATTAGGGGACACTCAGTGAAATTGCATGGAAATACTTTAAAACAAATAGGAGGAAATGTTTTTTCACTCAAAGAATAGTTAAGCTTTGGAACGTGTTGCTAGAGGATGTGGTAACAGCAGTTAGCATATCTGGGTTTAAAAAAGGTTTGGACAAGTTCCTGGAGGAAAAGTCCATAGTTATTGAGATGGACATGGGGGTAGTTGCTGCTTGCCCTGGGATTGGTAGATTGAATGGTGCTACTAACTGGGTGTCTGCCAATATACTTGTGACCTGAATTGGCCACTGCTGGAAGCAAGATACTGGGCTTAGATGGACCATTGGTCTGACCCAGTATGGCTATTTTTATGCCCTTACATTATATTTTTAATATGCATACCCGGCTCAGATTCACTAATTTCCTGGTTGACTGCGGATGCTGGATTATGAGTGCTTACAGCCTCTGGAAAGAGAGTGTCCCAATCGTTTTGCAGTAGTGACCACTAGTGCCCAGATTTAGGGGCCACAGTTGAGGTTGTCATCAATGACAGTCATGGTTGGGAAGGAGGTAGTATAAAATAGGATGTAAAACTCCATGTAGTTATGAGTGAAGGTTGATGGGCCCAGATCCCATCCTCAGTACCAATCCAGCTGAAAACCCAAAGGAGCTGGGGGAAATATACCCACCAAAAGAAACAAACAAAATAACTGATGTAATTACATGTTACACCTATGAAACTCATACACAGGGAGGAGAATATAAATCTGGAGTGGCCCTGTGGCACAATGATTTCCACAAGGAAGTGCTAAGTTTAGAACACGTGCTTTAAGCCAAAGATAGCAGTCTGAGAGTGGAGGCGTTCCTCTTCCAGAAATGTTTACATAAATGATGCTGCCAAGGGTAATTACATAGGAATCAGGATAATGCTGCAGTTAATATGTTCAATATTGGGAATTTTGTCGGGGGGGGGGGGGAGAGAAGATGAGAAGAACAGAACCAGGTTGTTAGAACACTGTGAGGTATAACCACGGTTTGGGCTACTTGCCAATAGAATACAGTAATCCACAGGAGAAGGTCAGAAGCATGTGAGGTCTCTAGTCAGAAGTCTGGTAAAAAATAGAATACCGGAGAAGTGTTTCCCTTTGGTAAAAATCTAAGTATGCCAACCAAACCCATGATAAGTCAGTTCAGATATGTACTTACTGCTGGGTGTCATTTTAGACACCTTTGTGCAGTACAGGTTGTAAAAATTCCTCAGCATTATAAAAGAGAGAGAAATTAAAAAACACGGCTTGCTACAGGTTTGAAATGTCTTGAATGAGGAGGAGAATTCATCAAGCCACTAACAATGCATTCCCAAGGGTTCCATTAAATGCACTTAGCTTTACACACACAAGAGAACTGAGCATTTCTGATTCCTGGTAACCCAGCAACTGTCTCTTAGCATTCCAGCTCTTATGCATGCACAGATCAGCACATTTTCCTTGAGGATGTGGACTTTTTTGTTTCTGGGATCCATCAGAAAGACTCACCTCATGGAGACTTAGGGTAGCTTGGGGAGAGCATGCTAAGGGAAGGAGCCACTGAGTTGGAAATATTAGCCTGCTTTTATTCTACTATTCTCTGTAGTGAAAAGCTGCTACATTTCTACAGCAACTTCATTTCGAATGTATGTTAGCATGGTCCGTATTAGAGTTTGAAAATACAATGACCTCGGCTGGCTCATTTTTGATGTAGGTAGAGGGGAAAATTGCAAAACGAAATTGTTTTGTTTCCTAATAATTAGAAAAGGGGGTAAACTTTGGCCCATGCTGAATCTTCTACATCCCAAAGAAGGGATCCTTGGCCACCACACTTAGTCTATGCTTCCAGGTAAGACTAAATTGCATTCTAGTAGTATTAATTTTTAAGAACATAAAAATAGCCATACTATATCATACTGATCTCCATCTAGACCAATATCCTACTTCCAGCAGTGGCCAGTCCAGGTCACAAGTACCTTGCAGAATCCCAAATACTAGCAAGATTTCATGCTTCCAATCCCAGGGCAAGCAGTGGCTTCCCCCTTGTCTATCTCAATGGCAGACTATGGACTTTTCCTCTAGAGACGTGATCAAACCTTTTTTAAACCAAGGTATGCTAACTGCTGTAACCACATCCTCCGGCAATGAGTTCCAGAGCTTAACTATTCGTTGAGTGAAAAAATATTTCTCCTATTTGTTTTGAAGGTATTATCATGTAACTTCATTGAATGTCCCCTAGTTACCTTTACCCATTCTACACCACTCAGAATTTTGTAGATATTTATTGTATCCCCCTCAGCTGTCTGAAGAGCCCTAACCTCTTTAGCCTTTTCTCATATGAGAGGAATTCCATCCCCTTTATCAGTTTGATTGCCCTTCTTTGAACCATTTCTAATTCCACTATATCATTTTTGAGATACTGCAACCAGAATTGCATGCAATATTCAAGGTGATGTCACACCATGGAACAATACTGAGAGATTATAATAATCTAATAATTCCTACCATCCTGTTTGCTTTTTTGGCCGCCGCCACACACTGGGCATAAGATTTCAGCGTATTGTCTATGATGACACCTAAACCTTTTTCTTGGATGCTGACACCTAAGGTGGACCCTAGCATCAACTAATTATGATTTGGATTATTCTTCCTAGTGCAAATCACTTTGCATTTGTCCACATTAAATTTCATCTGCCATTTGGATGCCCAGTCTTCCAATCTCCTAAGGTCTTCCTGCTATTTTTCACAGTCCACATGTGTTTTAACAACTTTGAATAGTTTTGCATCATTTGCAGATTTAATTACTGCATTTGTTCCAATTTCCAGACCATTTCTAAATGTTAAATAGCACCAGTTCCAGTACAGATCCCTGCGGTACTTCACTATTCATCCTCCTCCACTGAGAGAAATGGCTATTTCACCCTACCCTCTCTTTTTTATCCATTAACCAGTTCAACAATGAAACACCAAAGTAGTATGCTCAATTTGGAAGTTCAGATATGGATGCTTAGGGATAGCGAATGCCCTTAATGTGAGGTTAGCGCGGGAGCTCAAGTCTCAAGCCACCATCTAGGGCGATGATGTCACTTCCTCCCAAACTCCTTCACTTTCAATCTCAAAGCCATAACATCCTTAGTCATAACCAACTGTTGATTTTGGAAAGCCACATTTGCCACCTCAATAATACCTTAATCTCAGATACTTCCGATTTAATCTTCATGCTATTAAATTTTACCCCGAAGAATCACTTACTTGAGCGCATAGAGTGGTGCCAAGAGATTGGATTGCTTCCCAGATAGAATCCAGAGAAAAAGTTGCTGGTCCCTATAGAGGAAAAGGAGAGGCAAACAGAGTAGAAACGGGCCACCTAGAACCTGCTGAAGCTCCTTCAGCCGAAACTACAGATTCTGCAGCTGCTGCCAACTTCAATCCTTCCCCCCTCCTCCAGACTCATTCCAGGGAGATGCGTTGGCTCAAGCACTTTACATGAGGCTCCAAGGGTCATCACAACTGCACTGAGCCCTTCTTCTCTAACTGAGTCCATTCAAACACACACTTTCCAGAGGTCGCAGGATGGGGCACCTGTGCCTCTTCAGATGCATCTGCAGGAGCAGTTGTTGCTGCTCGGATCTAAGGAAGATGCGGTTATTGCTGCTTGGAAGGTAGATGTCTTGCCGAAATGCTGATGCTGAGTCACCCAGCATTTTTATTAGGATGTCATCTACGTACACTAGGGTGCCCCTAGCCTCAGCACCTGGCCGTGCACAATTCTGGTCACCGCATCTCAAAAAAGATAGAATTAGAAAAGATAGAGGGGGGGGGGGGGCGATGTAAATGATAAAAGGGATGGAAAAACTTCCCTATGAGGAAAGGCTAAAGCAACTATAGCTCTTCTGTTTGAAGAATAATCGGCTGAGGGAGATATGATACAGGTCTATAAAATACCGAGTGGAGTGGAACTGGTTGAGGTGAATATCCTGTTTACTCTTAGCAAAAATACTAGAACTAGGAGGCACACAATGAAGCTACTAAGTAGTAAATTGAAAACGAACCTGATAAAATATTTTTTTCACTCAATGTGTAATTAAAGTCAAAATTCATGACCAGAGAATGTGGTAAATGCAATTAGCTTAACAGGTTTTAAAAAAGGTTTGGATAAAGAAAAATCCATAAGCCATTATTAAAATGGACTTGGGGAAAATCCACTGCTTATTTTTAGGATAAGCAGCATAATATGTATTGTACTGTTTTGGGATCTTGCCAGGTCCTTGTAGCCTGGATCGGCCACTGTTGGAAACAGGATTCTGGGCTTGATGGACCTTCGGTCTGTCCCAGTATGGCAACACTTATGTTCTTATGTGAGCCCTCCTGGAGGGATGTCTGTGTGGCCTTTTTACAGGTGATGCAAGACAGACCTTTTGTGCCTGGCTATTCATTTTGGATGTTTTTAGTTCAAAATTGTCCTCATGTTTTCAAGCAGGAAATCCTGACCTTTTTCCTGTTCAAAAATGGCTGAGATGGACTTTTTTTTTTGGACGTTATGAACAGAACGTCTCAATTCTGACTTAGAGTAATTCTGAAGTGCTGTGGAGAGGCATTTGCGAAAGAATGTCCATTTTAAGGCTGTACCTATTTTTTTTTTTTTATAATGAATTGAGCTTCCTCAGATCACAGGAAAAATGTAGCATAAGAAATATTTTAAGGAATGTATTGCATTTAAAAATGTGTGTATAGTGTAAGAAATTAGGGGCTCCTTTTACTAAGGTGTGCTAACGATTGTGCTAAATGCTGAGAAGCCCATAGGTATGTAATGGGAAATATACCGCCTTTCTGTGTTTTTTTGCAACTACATTCAAAGCGGTTTACATATATTCAGGTACTTATTTTGTACCAGAGGCAATGGAGGGTTAAGTGACTTCCCCAGAGTCACAAAGAGCTGCAGTGGGAATCGAACTCAGTTCCCCAGGATCAAAGTCCTGCACTAACCACTAGGCTGCTCCTCCACTCACTTAGCTTATCCTAGATAGGGTTTCCCTATCCCTGGCCATGTTATCCTTTTCAGTAACTGTTGGGAGTCCTGGCGTTTTTTTCCAGCTTTCCCGATTGTCCAGGTCCCCACCCCCCCCCCCCCCCAAACCCTCCCTGAATGTATCTTAACATGGTCTGGTGGCCTGTTTGGGGCAGGAAAGAACCCTACTCTTTCCTATCCACTGCCACTGCTGCTTCTTCAAAATGGCTGCCGAGACTTCATGAATGTCATGAAGATGACTGTGTGGCCCGGTGGGGGCAGGGGGGCATTTTATTTTTTGTGTCCTCTTTTTTTTTTTTTTTTTTTTTTTTCCTCCACAAATATGGTAACCTAGTCCTAGATGTCCTATTTTACTGACTTCTGCAGCACACAGTGCTAACCCCGATGCCCCAGCGCCTGTATCTATCATCTATATGTGTACAAACACGATAACAACTATAGGCACTCGGAAACCCTCCTGAAGTGCTTAAATGGAAAGACTGTTCAGTAAGCAGAGCTAAGTTTTGAATGAAGTGTTAGAAGCTAGTGGTTGAATCCATCTAGTGGCTACAATAGGGAACCGTAACAGCCAAGAGTACTTTTCCTGGTTGGGAAACTGAGGGCTTTCTATGATTGTGTTGCTAAACTGATAGTGACATTTTGTATTCTACTGAAATTTCTTTTTCATCAGTTTTTAGAATGCTCAATAGATGAATTAAAACACCCACCAGCCAGAGACCTCTGTAGGTCTTGGGCCATTTTTGGTTAGTGTTAGTCATGTCCACCTTGCAATTCCATATATCTACTCCTGGTGCTTTAGTGACAGGTCTGTTCCTGGTACTGAGGTAGGTGCAATATGCATTGGGAACTGTTTCCCTGAAGTTTCTACCAATAGTTGGTAAAATATCTAATTATAGTTCCAGAGCACCTCATTTCTTTCTTCAGTACAGACCTTCTTGTTTTTGCTTTTGTTTTTTTGTTGTTTTTTGATGAGGAAGTAGAGGAGTTCTTGTACGTTGAACTGTGAAATCACTGTATATGATCTGGGGCTTTTGCCTTGCAGAAGCTCTCAGTTCACTATACTTTTCTTGTCAGAATTGCATCTAGGAATGCTTTACAATACCAGAAAAACCTTAAAAATGCATATAGTCCAAGCCAGATCCATACCATTTTCTTTGCTTTTCCACAGGAGGGGAGAACATTTTTGTTCTGTATAATGTATTTATATCTTTCTCCATATGGAAAGGGAATGGAATTTGATACACTGCCTTTCTGTGGTTACAATCAAGCAGTTTACATATTATATACAGACACTTCTTTTATACCTGAAGCAATGGAGAGTTAAGTGACTTGCTCAGAGTCACAAGGAGGGGGCAGTCTATTGAATTTACTGCCATTTTGTGGGCAAATAGATTACATACAACACACAGCACCTCTTGCTGTTGAGAAGTAAGTTGTGCTGGGGGAGCTGGACAGCACTACTGGACTTCACTGGACCTGGTGAGGAGTCCAGGTCATGTTGGTTGGAAATAGAGTGGCATATATTGACCTCACTGGTAAGGAGCTTGGGGCCCAGCCCACTGAAGCAGCGATGGCACTGGGGGTGGGAGGAACTCAGCAGAGCATGGAGGTTCTTTCCCACCTGCCAAAGCAGCACCAGGGGACACGAGCAGAGGGACTGATAAGATACAGGAGCTGCAGGTGGCTGAGAAGGGGCAAACTTTAGTAACCAGAAAGGGTGGGGTGAAAAAGGAGGAAGGGGAGGGAGGTAAAAGTTGGAAATGCAAGAAAGAAGGGGAAGCCGCCAGGCAAGGTGTGGGTGGAAAAGGAAGCGGAGCCAGCTATTTTCCCCATTAATGTGTGACAGGTCTTTGTGCTACTGTGTTTACGTATATATGTGCCCACACATGTATAGTCTAGCCTAATTTGTTTGTATTTTACATTTTCTTTTTGTCCAGTCTCCACCATCTAAAAAAAGAAAGCTGGAGAAACCGCGGAAGCCTATCATGTTCACCGTGCTGGAATGCACCATAAATGTGCTGTCACTCAAAGCCTTGGCTCTTGGCTGCCAGGCATTGCAAGGCATAAGTGTTGTGACAAATTGGATAGAAAGAATCCTCAATGACCTGAAGGTATGTTCCTTTTTCTTACAGTGAATGCATCACAAATGAGTCTGAGACCAGTTTGAAATTCGAGCTAAAGGTAGACTTTTATTTATTTTTGTTACATTTGTACCCCGTGCTTTCCCACTCATGGCAGGCTCAATGTGGCTTACATGGGGCAATTGAGGGTTAAGTGACTTGCCCAGAGTCACAAGGAGCTGCCTGTGCCTGAAGTGGGAATTGAACTCAGTTTCTCAGGACCAAAGTCCAGCACCCTAACCACTAGGCCACTCCTTTATGCATCTGGACATTGGCTGGAGTCTCACCCACCATGGCAGGCCCTGTCTCTGTCAGCTAACAGAATATAATCAGTCATGTGGTTAGGTGACTTCATTGCGTGATGCAGTCCTCAGCATGCACGGCTCTGCCTGTATGCAGTGGTCTCCTCTGTCCCCACATGTTTTTATGCTCTACCAAATAGATGCAAATACAAAGCTCTGAACCAGTGCCGTAGCGAGGGCTAATGGCACCCGGGGTGGGTCGCCGCTGCACGGCGCACCCCCCCCCCCCCCCAGAGCGCATTCTCACCTGCGGGAGGGCCGATCCGCCCCGAGTGCACGTCACTCGGAGCTGCGTCGGCCCCGCTGGTTCCCTGCTCTCTCTGCCCCGGAACAGGAAGTAACCTGTTCCGGGGCAGAAAGAGCAGGGAACCAGCGGGGCCAGCACCCCCTCGAGCGCGTGCACCCGGGGCGGACCGCCCCTCCCGCCCCCCCCCCCCCCCCCGCCCCCCCTTCCTACGCCACTGCTCTGAACAGATACATCTTATTTGTTCTCTGATCTTTCATTATCTTTGGTTTTCTGGTTAACAAAATTATTAACATTTTTAAAATTGTAATTTAAACATTGTGTTCATCCTTCCTGTGGAGCATGGTGCAGACCAATCTGGGATTTTGATCACATCCACAAAGAGAGGGGAGTTTTGATAGAGTTATATAAAATATTGTGTGTAGTGGAACGAATATAGACCTGAATCACTTGTTCTTTTCAAAAATACAAGTTCTAGGGGGCACACAATGAAGCTACTAAGTAGTAAATTTAAAACAAACCGGAGAAAATATTTCTTCACTCAACGTGTAATTAAACTCTGGAATCGTTGCCAGAGAATGTGGTAAAAATAGCTTAGCAGGGTTAAACAAAAGGTTTGGGTAGCTTCCTACAAGAAAAGTCCATAAGCCATAATTAAGATGAACTTGGGAAAATCCACTTCTTATTCCTGGGATAAGCAGCTGTCCGAGTGGGAACTCACCTGATACCAAATGTTAAGTACATAAGTGTTGCCATACTGGGACAGACGGAAGGTCCATCAAGCTCAGTATCCTGTTTCCAACAGTGGCCAATCCAGATCACAAGTACCTGGCAAGATCCCAAAACAGTACAATACATTTTATGCTTCTTATCCTAGAAATAAGCAGCGGATTTTCCCAAGTTCATTTTAATAATGGCTTATGGACTTTTCTTTTAGGAAGCTATCCAAACCTTTTTTTAAACCCCGCTAAGCTAATTGCTTTTACCACACACTCTGGCAATGAATTCCAGAGTTTAATTACATGTTGAGTGAAGAAATATTTTCTTTGATTCGTTTTAAATTTACTACTTTGTTGCTTCCTTGCGTGCCCCCCTAATCCTAGTATTTTTGGAAAGAATAAACAAGTGATTCACGTCTACCTGTTTCATTCACTCAGTATTTGATATGTCTCTATCATATCTCCCCTCAGCTGTCTTTTCTCCAAGCTGAAGAGCCGTAGCCATTTCAGCCTTTCCTCATAGGGAAGTCGTTCCATTCTCTTTATCATTTTCATCGCCCTTCTCTGTACCTTTTCTAATTCCACTGTTGGGCTCATTTTCAAAAGAGAAGGACGTCCATCTTTCGACATAAATCAAAAGCCGATTTTGGACGTCCACAATTGCACTCCGTCGCAGAGATGGCCGAAAGTTCAAGGGGGTGTGTTGGAGGAGTAGCGAAGGTGGGACTTGGGCGTGCCTAACACTTGGACGTCCTTGACCCATAATGGAAAAAAAGAAGGACGTCCCTGACGAACACTTGGACATTGGACATTGTATTTCTTAGGTTTCTGGTATTCACATATAGACATTTCAAACTGTTTGTTGTAACTATTTACATCTTGTTCAGCAGTTGACAGTGATAATGTGCAATCTTGAAAATGTCTGCTTTTTATTTAAAGACACCTGGTCTACTATGTTCTCTATTGCAACCTTGCTATTGGGATGCCCTATCTTCCCTGTTTTGGTGATATTTTTGAAAGATACCTTATTCTGAACCATGTGCTTTTGAGTGACTGTTGGTCTTCCCCCAGTTTCTAGTTTAAAAGCTGCTCTATCTCCTTTTTAAATGTCTATGCTAGCACCCTGGTCCCAACCTGGTTAAGGTGGAGCCCATCCTTTCAGAATAGGCTCCCCCTTCCCCAGAATTTTGTCCAGTTCCTAAACCCCTCCTCCCTGCACCATAATCTCATCCACATATTGAGACTCTGCCTATCTTTATGCCCTTTCACATGGAATGGGGAGCATTTCTGAAAATGCTGTCCTGGAGGATCTAGATTTCAGCTTTCTACCTAGGAGCCTAAATTTGACTTCCAGAACCTCCCTCCCATATTTTTACTACATCACTGGTACCTACATGTACCAAGACAGCCGACTTCTCCCCAGCATTTTCTAAAATCCTATCTAGGTGACGCGTGAAATCCGCCACCTTCGCACCAGGCAGGCAGGTCACCAGTTGATCCTCACGTCCACCAGCCACCCAGCTATCTACATGCCTAATAATTGATTCATCAACTACAACAGCCATCTTAACCGTTCCCTCCTGGGCAGAAGCTCCTGGACACACATCCTCTGTGCGAGAGGATAATGCTGGTCCTGGCTACAGGATTATTTCCAGCTTCACCAGAGTTTCATGTTGACGTCCCATTGTGATATTCCTAATGATAATTCGATTATCTCGCATAACTTGTACAATATAACCCATAACCAAGTTGTAACAAATGTATTTTCATTATTTTTATCTTATTGTAAGCCACACTGAGCCCGCAAAGAGGTGGGAAAATGTGGGATACAAATGCAAACAATAAACAATAAATAAATAATGCTCTCCATTTAGGAGGCCTCCCTCCAAGGCAGCACAGGGGCTGCCAGACTGGAAGTGGGACTTCTGTACAACGTCCCTGTAGGCTTCCTCTATGTACCTCTCTGTCTCCCTTAGCAACTTCAAGTCTGCTACTCTAGTCTCAAGAGAGAAACTCGTTCTCTGAGAGCTAGGAGCTCTTTGCATTGAGCATACACATATAACCTCTCACCAACTGGGAGATAATCATACACATGACACTCAGTGGAAAAAAACTAGATAGCACCCCACTTGCTGCTGGACTGCTGTGTGCATCTTAGTATTATAGAGTTGTTTAATTAAAACTTCTTCAGGTACTAGGGATATTAGATGAATATAAAGAGCCTTAAAATTATATGGTATAATACGTAATTTATTTAGTGTTTGCTTCCCAGAAACTAATCAAAACTAATGAAAATGTTATTAAAACGCTAATTAAAACACTTCTGTTATACAAATTACAATAATGACTATAAATGAAGAGTTGGGGAAGGGGTAGGAATGAAGACTGAACTAGGTCCTACTGTGCCTGTTAGAGGCTATCTGTTAATACTGTGGTACAAAGTTCAAGTTTTAAAACTAGGGGGGAAAAGGATATGGTTACAAATGAACAAAGCACAGAGTAAAATAATATTCTCTTACCAGAGAATGATTTGCTTACTTTATTTTTTGTCTATTAGATTGTAAGCTCTTTGAGCAGGGACTGTCTTTCTTCTATGTTTGTGCAGCGCTGCGTACGCCTTGTAGCACTATAGAAATGCTAAATAGTAGTAGTAGTAGTAAATGTCCTCTTCTCTCAGAACTTCTCAGAAAGAAAGTTAAGTGGGACCTTTCTTCTCTGTATAGTTTTGATTCTAAGGGGACTGCTTCAGACAAACCCTTTGAAGCTAACTCGGTAATCAGATTTCCCTCAGTAACCTTTGCAAATATTCTACTTCCTCACACCTTAATTAACACATAATTTAGGTCAGTAGCCATACTACCTCTACAGCAGCCAAAGAACCAAAAATAACTGTCTTTTAGGAGTAAATCTGAGCCTTGCTACTATCCTTTTTAAAGTTCTTTGGCTGTTAAGTTTCTACGTCTAGAAAAAGTTTGTTTAAAACTATGGGAAAAGGGTTGTACACTATGGAAACTAGTTATAACGCTTCTTTCTTTCTTCCTGACTAGTTGATAAAGTTTGCTTTTTCTTTTTTTTTTTTATTCTGCCTATCAATAATGTAGAATTTCTCATTTAAACCCCTAAGTTCCCAAAGCACAGAGCATATAAAATATGTAATACTAAGTGTAAAACAGAGATAAAAATGGAGAATAGTATAATATATAAATAATTAGATCCTATAGACTAAAACATTATATATTTAGAGAAATCGTTCCCACAAAATGAGGACAAAACATACCAGCCACAGATGACAAATTGCAAATGGAAGGGTAAAACATCCAATAATTCAGCATCTATTGAAGAGCAAGGATAAAATTCACTGAATGGTTTGAACATGGTGACTGAAGAAAATTGCTAATAGATAACACTACTAACAAATGTAGGAAATATGCTATGATCTGAATACTGCTGTGATAAAAGGAATGGTGTGAAAACCGTGAAATAGACATTTTTATAAACAAAAAGGTAAGTGCAGCATTCTGTCAGCTGAAAGAAATTTAATAAAGACGAGGGACAGAAGAAAACTGTGCGGTGAAGTCAAATTCCATCTAAGGGCTGCTAAGCTGAAACATGTGAAAATGAAGGCTACCAGCAAAAAAAAGTACAGAATATATAAAAGTGAACTGAGAACCAGAAACTACGGAGGAGGAGCAGGTCATAAAATAAAAACTCCTGAAAGTGAAAGCAGTGAAACTGCTGGTGCAGCAACACAATATATGTTAAAGTGGACTTGACAGCTAGTAACTAGCAAAAATAACTATGGAAACAAGTGAGAAAGGTGGCAAACTATCTTTAGTGAAACGCTGTGAAGGGAAGAAAGGTGCTACATAAAATGACTTGCTAACAGCTGTATAAAATTGAATGCACTAAAAACAGCAGGGAGCAAGAGTGTATAAACAAGGACACATGACATAGGAAAACAGGTGAGAGACAGAGAAAAGAACCAGCATAACTTACTCAAAGAGCTGATAGGCAATGTGACAAGGCAAAAGGCATGTTTATAGACAAGCATAGAGTAGTACGTGTCGGGAAGCAGCTATAAAAAGGGAAATAACACGAGCTGACATTGAAAAAGTGGTACAAAAAAAAGCACCAATAGTGGCATAAGTACCAAGCCTCAACATGAAACCAGGAATGCCTTGTTGTGAATTATAAACAAGCCTCGTATTAGAGACACAGTTTCAAGCCTCCTGTTGAAGTATGTCTAAAAAGAAACTGTATCTACGTGGCAAAAAAAAAAAAGTATGTAGAAAAGGAAACAATATCCTTCTAGCAAAACAGAGAAAGCAAGAGACAAAATAAAGTGCTCCGAGAAGAGAAGGAAAATGATGGTGCAGTGAATGGGAACCATGAGAGAAAAAAGAAAATGTGATGGTTGGGAACAACCTGTAAATGAATCATGGTACAGTGAATAGAGACTATGGATAAGTGAAAAAAGAAAAGTGCATAGAAAAGAAACAAGATTAAAAAAGTGAAAAAATAAAACAAGTGAAAAGAGTGATAAAAATCATGATTATAGAAGAAAAAAAAATGCCTGCAAATGAATATGCCAACATAAACTTATCATTATGACTAAGGAAAATATATGATGTTTGTAAGTTAACCCCCCCACCCCCCCCCCAAAAAAAAAAAGAGTTAATTGTGATAGTAAAACTGTGTGTGTTTATGGTAATCTTTTTTTTAAGTATATGGAAAAAATGTAAATATATAAATATACGCTTAAAACTGAAATGGAATATAGTATGTTAAAAACAAAAAGGATACATAAAAAGCTGCTAAAAACATTAATAGTGATGTATCAAAATAATAAACATTCATAAAAAGGCTTATGGTCTATTTCTGTGTTCAGACCTGACGGTGTTACAGTATTAAAAGAAATATATCCATTTCTGTTCTTCTCTGAGTAACACCAAATCTCTGTCTCCACCCCTTCACCTTGATTGAATAATCCAAAATACAAAAAACATAAGGTCACTGATGGTGTGTCCTCTTTCATTCCAATGTAAAACTAAGGCTGCAGATTCTGCATTGCAACTCAGGCAACTGTGGTGCTCAATTTTGATCAACTGATTTGTTTTGCCAACATACATTTTTGAACATAATTCTATAAACTACGGAAGAACTATTACAATTTGACGTATGTCGTAGTGAATACATTAGTCCTGTGGTTTGATTGACAAACTGCTTTATGTCTATAAAATGGACACAGACACTGCATGATCCACATTTTTCGTGACCTTTATCAAACAGAAGCAGCAGATGGAGATAATTCAGGAAGGACTGAGGGAACTAAATATTCCCTAAAGTTTTTATCTCTAGAATAAGCTACAATTGGTCTCTTGCTCTTAAAACTTTCATGGCCTTCCAGTATATACGCCAGTCAGGGCTTTTTTTGAGGGGGTACTTGGGGGTACTGAGTACCGGCACCTTTTCTACTGTCTGCTAAACTTGACCCATGGTTCTCGTATTTTAATGAAAAAGCTCAGGTTCTATATACAGATTCTGCCTTGTCATAGATTCTATGACTGGTTGCAGGGGTCCTGGCTATTGTGGGGTGAGTCCCTCAATGATCACTCCACCTCTGAAGGGTGGCCTGGTATTTGAGTACCGGCACCTTTTTTGCTAGACAAAATGCCAGTGCTTGTGAATTATTTTGCATATCTCTCTTGCCAAGTGAGAACACCTAAGAGTGCATATAAAGTCAGGGACAACCTTATCTTTCTTTTGTATTAAAAGATTATTCCTGTCGGTATTCCTGGCCCTGTGGTACCCTTCTAAAATGTATTTGTCGAGGTATTCTCTTGTCTTGAACCTTGAAGCCAGGGTGACTGCTTGCGTTTCAAAATCCACGTAATTACTACATAACCTGTATAATCATAAAAATTGACATAATAGAAGGTTTTTCTTTAAATTTCTATTGTGGAAACCTGAGTAATGTAAATAAGTATCGCAATATGTTTTTATATATATATATATATATTGATGCTTCAATTGTATTTCTAAATTTTCTAACTAAAACATCTAGGAAATTGATTTCATATGACATTTTGAACTGGAGATTTTGATTTCTAGTGTATAACCATTCATGAAACAATTGCAATTGTTCTACATTTCCCTTCCAGATAATGAATATATTGTTTGTAAAGAATTATATGATTTTTAAATGGATGTTCTTTCAAAAAAGTCGTTTCAAATGGTGCTACATACAGGTTTGCCAGGTCCTCTGAAAAAAAGACAGTCAGCAAAAAGAAACATTGAAACTAATACCCACAACTTAACACTATCCATCATACCTAACTTTCATTCCAACTGTATTGTGACGTTCAAAATGGCTGCTGCTCAAGAATGGTCCCAACAAAGCCAATGAAAATATAAGCGCTAAACATTTTTAATTATGACAGTCTAAGTACCAATTCAACCCCCTAGGAGCTACAGTGTCCAAAAGGTAAATCCATCTTTGCTTCTTATAATTAAGTAGTTTGTCAGAATCCCCTCCCTCCCGCCCTAAAACTTGTCCAAAGTTCTCCAAGTAATGTGAGCAACCGAAAGTTGTTTCTTCACCCAGTGAGACACTAGAGGTGCTGATGTGATCTGCATAGAAATGTGATATTTATGTTCTGCCAGTCTGATTTTGATAGGTCTCATCGTTCTGCCCATATGTAGCAATTCACAAGGGCATTTAATTACATTCACTGTGAATCTCACATGGTGATTGATCTCAAAAACAAACTTTGGTTGCTGCCAGGAACAAACCAACTGTAACGTTCTATGGTGGAATCAGACAATTTCCATATTTAAAATGTCCCAGCTGAATGTCAAGTAATGATGCATAATCAATACGCTTGTATGTAAGGATTTCTCCTAATGCCCGACCTGTAGTGTATGCTATAACTGGGTGCTCTGAAAGCAACTACGCAAATGTTTAAAAAATCAAAGATACCACTTTGGGAGCATTGGGAACAAATACCAACTTCTCCTCTTGTAGATTAGACTTGTAAGTAGCAGATCCCGTTGGACAAATTTAGCCCTTAAATATGTTTTCTACATAAGTGTTGCCATACTGGGACAGACCGAAGGTCCATCAAGCCCAGCATCCTGTTTCCAACAGTGGCCAATCCAGGTCACAAGTACCTGGCAGAAACCCAAAGAGTAGCAACATTCCATGTAGAACCCCAAAGAGTAGCAACATTCCATTCAGAATCCCAAGTACATAAGTGTTGCCATACTGGGACAGACCGAAGGTCCATCAAGCCCAGCATCCTGTTTCCAACAGTGGCTAATCCAGGTCACAAGTACCTGGCAAGATCCCAAAAAAGTGCAATACATTTTATGTTTCTTATCCTAGAAATAAGCAATGGATTTTCCCAAGTCCATTTTATGTTTAAATCTGTTTATTGACATAAAATACAGACAGAGCAGGCATAGCACTGCAACATAAATATAATACAAATACAACTATGTCTTCCCGCTTTCTGTTATTGTCCAACATTTTTCCCCTTCCCCCCCACCCACCCGACCCCACCTCTACCCCCCCCCCCCACCCGATGCATCGCAAATATTTAACCTGTTATTGCTGACTTACTTTACAACTAATTCCAAACTAACTTCTAGAGATGCACAAGAGTAATGTTATTTTATGCAAACTGTATGTCTATTAACCCCCCTCGTCTGCCTATCCCCCTGATCTGATCCCCCCTCCCCAACTTCATACCCTTATTTATGCCTCCCTCTCTGGTCAACCAACACCAATTGCCTTCCCAAAGTTCCCAAATATGTAGTTACAGACTACTGATCAATGTTAATATAACATGGTAAGTGACAGACAGAATCAGAAGTTCAAAATGTAGCTTCTCCCCCTAGCTGGTAGGGTTAACCACAAAGGTTCCCATTGGTCACGGAATCTATTGCCAGGCACACTGTCCAATGATTTCACCTCACATCTGTCCAACCTCATTTGGTAAATCATCTGCAATCTCCAAAATAACATTTGGGGCCCCTGGTCCGATAGCCACCTTTTCAAGATGGTGACCAGCCCAAAATAAATGGCCATCTGTGCATACCCTTTGAAACCTGTAGGAGGTGTGGCAGTGCAACTATACTTATAAAACATTAACAAAGGGTCATTCACCAGTGTGCACCCCCATTGATAGTCTATTGCCTGTAAGACCTCCACCCAGAATTGTCTAACTGTTGGACACAGCCAGAACATATGTCCCAGTGTCGCATGAGCGCCCCCGCACTTAGGGCATGACCCATCACATGTTTCAATTATTTTGGATGCTCTACTCGGTGCAATATACAAGCGTAATAGAAACCTATACATCCTCTCTCTCTGCGGGATCGACAGCCTCATCGAGTACAAGTGTCGAATAGATATCTGACACTGATCAGCTGTCACCTCACATCCTAAGTCCTTTGTCCAGTCCCGAGCCAAGAGCACATAATCCAACTCTGATGATGTGTCCTTCAATTGTTAGTGGTGAAATCTCAAAGGCACTGACTGTTGAGCTCCCAGAGAATACATTTCAGTAAGCACATCCTGAACGTCCTCTGTTAAATCCGTCCAGCACAGGGAGGATACATAATGTTGTAATTGCAAATAGGCAAATTGGTGGCCCACACCCGTCCCCAGTTTCTCACGTAGTTCAGAAAGGGGCTTAAGTTGTCCCTCTTTGTCAATCACATGTGCTAAGTAAACTATCCCTTTACTGGCCCATGCCATGTATGAAAAATTCCTGCCCCTTGCCCAGGAGGAAATGCAGGGTTGTCACATATAGGTAACAGAGGGGTTGTTTTTGCAGTAAAATAATGCCTCCTGCATATCCATCTCCAAGTGGCTCACATTGAGAATAGTAATGGATGCTTCCTATAGACCTGGGAGGGTAGACCCCATCCCCCATGTAGTAAGCAACTGAAATGCACTCCAGGCAACCAATGTCACCTCCGCGGGGGTTCCCAAGTTCATTTTAAAATGTCTATGGACTTTTCCTTTAGGAAGCCATCCAAACCTTTTTTTAAAACCTGCTAAACTAACTGCTTTTACTACATTCTCTGGCAACGAATTCCAGAGTTTAATTACACATTGAGTGAAGAAAACTTTTCTATGATTCGTTTTAAATTTACTACTTTGTAGCTTCATTGTGTGCCCCCTAATCCTAGTATTTTTTGAAAGAGTAAACAAGCGATTCACATCTGCCCGTTCCACACCACTCATTATTTTATAGACCTCTATCATGTCTCACCTTAGCCGTCTTTTCTCCATGCTGAAGAGCCCTAGCCGCTTTAGTCTTTCCTCATAGGTAAGTCATCCCATCCCCTTTATCATTTTCGTTGCCCTTCTCTGTACCTTTTCTAATTCCACTATATCTTTTTTAACATGCGGTGACCAGAATTGAACACCATATTCGAGGTGTGGTTGCACCATGGATACAAAGGCATTATAACATCCTCATTTTTGTTTTCCATTCCTTTCCTAATAATGTTAGTGATAAAATGTCCAACTATACAAATATGGAATCTGCTGTCAATGGCAAATTTTGGATCTCCCTGAAAAAATAGGTAGTATCTTGCAGAAAAGATGGCACTAACTTGGCTTGCAGCTTCAAAAAATAATCAGTGAACTCGCTCAGTGCACTCCATGGTGTGACCGCACCTCAAATATTGTGTTCAATTCTGGTCACCGCATCTCAAAAAAGATATAGTGGAATTAGAAAAGATACAGAGAAGGGCGACAAAAATGATAAAGGGGATAGGACGACTTCCCTATGAGGAAAGGCTAAAGAGGCTAGGGCTTCTTCAGCTTGGAGAAAAGGCGGCTGAGGGGAGATATGATAGAGGTCTATGAAATAATGAGTGGAGTTGAACGGGTAGATGTGAAGCGTCTGTTCACGCTTTCCAAAAATACTAGGACTAGGGGGCATGCGATGAAGCTACAATGTAGTAAATTTAAAACGTATCGGAGAAACCTTTTCTTCACTCAACGTGTAATTAAACTCTGGAATTCGTTGCCAGAGAATGTGGTAAAGGCGGTTAGCTTAGCAGAGTTTTAAAAAGGTTTGGACGGCTTCCTAAAGGAAAAGTCCATAGACCGTTATTAAATGGACTTGGGGACAATCCACTATTTCTGAGATAAGCAGTATAAAATGTTTGTACATTTTTGGGATCTTGCCGGGTATCTGTGACCTGGATTGGCCACTGTTGGAAACAGGATGCTGGGCTCGATGGACCTTGGTCTTTCCCAGTATGGCAATACTTAATGTACAGAATTACGCATTGAAACTATCAGGTGACCCAGAGTTTGCTGAGTGTCTTTATGAATGTTTGGCACAAAATAAATCCTTGGAATGGTAGGATGGAGTGTATACAAAAAAGCCATCCCATACATAATAATCGTGTTATTTAGAAAGGCTCCTCCTACTGTCTTCTGAAGTTTGTCTTAATTCCATTCCCTTGGGATAAGGAGCAATAAGCTTGAGTGTCCAAAAGTTGCCGATGAGTTTCTGTCAAATCTCTATCCAAAGGTTGAACCGTGGTGGCTCCCCCATTTGTCTGCTTTCAAAACATCCACTGATTGTTTGATTGCAACTCTTGTAGAGACAAATTCTGCCAGCAAAATCTATTGTCAAAGGTATCTTCAAGATCTCATAAGTCCTTCAACATCAACCTCTGAAAGATATGAATAGCTAGATCAATGGGTGTATTTGGAGTCCAAGTGGACTTCAGCCTCATAATAGAGCTGTCTGCTGTCTCTGGAGATCCTTCAAAGTGTTTCCTCAATTGTAGTTTGTGTGCGAGTTTAATTAAAGAGATCCTAACCTTGAAGGAGTCATAGGCTACCGTCAGAACGAAACTTAAACCCAACTCAAGTAACAGAGTAAATGACGGCAGATAAAGACCTGTACTGTCCATCCAGTCTGCCCAACAAGATAAACTCATTTTATATGGTATGTGATACTTTATATGTATACCCAAGTTTGATTTGTCCTTCCCTTTCTCAGGGCACAAACCATAGAAGTCTGCCCAGTACTGTTCTTGTACTAAGTTCTGAAGCTAACATCAAAGCCCCTTAAAATTTACACTCCAGCTCATCCTTATCTATTCAGTCACGATCAGGGCGTAGACCATAGAAGTCTGCCCAGCTCCCGTTTTGTTTCCAATTACCAGCGTCGCCACTCAATCTCTGCTAAGATTCCACGGAACCATTCCTTCTAAACAGGATTCCTTTGTGTCTATCCCACACATGTTTGAATTCCATTACTGTGCGCCGGCGTTCTTGTCGGTGGTTGTTGTTGCCTTGCTCTGAATCCAGCATTTCTCCCTTTCTCTTTTCTCCTTTCCTCCTTCTAGTTGTGCAGCATCTCTCTCGCCCTTCCTCTAACTCCCAGGTCCAATATCGCTCCATTCTTCTCTGTCCCTCCCCTCCACATCCCATCTGCAGTTCAACAGCTCTCTCAATTTTCCCCCAACCCATTGTACCTTTAAATCAGGTCTCCACTGGGGTTTTCCCTCTGACGCGTCCCACCTCTATGAAAACGTGAAGTTGCATCAGAAGGGATGGGATGGTTCAGAGTGAAAGCCCTGGTGCAGGCCACAGGTAGCGTATGAATATTGCTGCTGCTGTGCATTGGGGAGGCAGGAGGGAGAAGGGAGAAAAACACTTTATGGATACTGTGCTGCACAATTTTATAAAATTAATCGTGACTAATGACACGTTAATCAGAACAGCCCTAATAGGCACATATGTTTTGTTTATAAAACAGGTGAAATAGTTTGCACCCGTTTGACTTGCCTACCTAGGATCCTTATTATAAAATTACTCTCACTGTTTTGGTTCTTATAAATGTACATTTATATGTGTGTAAATTCTGCAGAATTATATGTGGTTCCTCTTCTTCAGCTTGGCATTTTCTGAATAAAGTTATACAGTTAGAACATCATAAAGCAATTATTTTTCTCTCCTGTCTCCAAAACAGGTCCAGCATAAGCGTGTTCCTTGTGGAAAAGATGAGGAAAGTTTGTTTCTTACAGCCATTGAGAACTCCTGGATTCACATAAGGAGGAAGAAAAGAGAAAGAGGGAGGCACTTGCGAGAGCTTCCCCGGGCCCCACAGGACTTCCTGCAGCCAGTGCAAGCTGAGAAACAGTCTCTGAAAGACTCCAGCACTGCCCAAGTAGAGGCAGAGATTCTTAAATCAAGCTCCGAGGACAACCCAGCTTCAGCCGGTGACCAGAAGGATGAGAGCAGCAGCATTGAAGATCCACTTGCAACAGATGAGAGCAGCGTGATAGAAGACCCACCTGCCAAAAATGAGAGCGGTACAGAAACTGCCAAAGATAACTTGAACATCCAGCAAGCAAAAAGCACGCTACCTTGCTATGGAGGCGGTGGTAATGAAGGGAATAAAGGGTCAGATACTTCTAAGAGTGTGAGCAAGCCATCTACAGGAGGACCAAGTGAGAAGGCCAAAGACAATTACTTTCTTTTTAAATGCTTATTAAATGCCAAGAAAGAGGATAATAACGTGGTGGTAGAGATGCACTGGCTGGAGGGCCAGGATAGGGACTTGATGAATCAGTTATGTACTTACTTGCGCAACCAAATTTTCAGGCTTGTGGCCAGCTAGCACTTTGTTTCAGCATTGCGAGTATTTTGCTGTACATGTTATCCACTTTTAATCAGAAAAATATACCTTTTTGTTTTCTCAGAGTTTTAAATTGCTACTGCAGTTCGTTAGTAGACTAAATTTGCAATTTACAGTCTGCTTTTTAAGCACAAAATATCAATATGTAAGAAATTACAACAAAAACACCACTTTGAGATGTCTGCATCTTTTTTCTACTACTTAGAAACTATCACATATAGTTTATAAAAAAGGGAACTCTAGCTTGACCTTGAATATTTGATTGATGTGGTGGATGTCAGAACGCATTGAGTGGTGGCTCATAACAGTAGAATATTCTATATTGGGCAAAATGCAAGATCTAAGAAAAAAAAAGGTCTTATAAGTAGAAATAGGCTTTTGGACATAATTGTGGCCAATACACCTTCCTTTCTCAAAGCTCACTGCCATCCACAGACAGCACTGCTTCTGGGCTTCCTTCCTGCTGAAGACCACTGGTCAGCAAAACTCCTTCAACCCCCCCTGGACATTACTGCACCCAGATTCTTCATCCCCACTGAAGCAACCTACTAAACTTCTCCAACCCCTTGAAATGTCCTCCTTTTAGCAGTCTGCCTATCTGTAAAAGACTTTCAGCACCCATGAGGCCAAATAATACTTATTTTAATAACTTGTTTCTCAACTGACCCAGGCCAAAGTGGAACGACCACTACTGCGTTGGTGGGACCAACATCAGGTGCTGGGGCAGGACAGCCGCACTTGTGCCCCAATGATCAAAACTCCGGCACTGCTTGGAACAGAGAGTTTACTTCCACAGCAGTGCCCAAAACTAAAACTCCCTCATGATTGAAGCTAATAGTTAGCTTCGATCATGAAGGAACAAAGCGGGCTGATGCATGCATTCAAAAATTGTGCATTAAGCACACCTTTTGAACACTTGCCCAGGATACCAGCTGTCACTGTCAGCCCGGGGATCCAGTGGACCCACCAATGGGTAAGGTCCGTGGGGTCCGGTGGGCTCCTGGACCCCCATAAATACAAACACCCTGGTGGTCGAGTGGGATCCCTATCCTCCTGCCCTAATTTCCCCCCAATGGGGAAAGTCCCAGGGGTCCACCGGACCCCCCTCCCCCCCCCACACACACACAAATGCAAACACCCTAGTGGTCCAGTGGGAGCCCTGTCAAGGCCTGGAACCCCCGTGAACTTTGGTCGTCCCCACGATGGAAAGCAGTTGAGGACGCCCAAAATCGGCTTTATCCAAGGTGAGGTACAAAGTCACATACATAATAAAATACATAATAAAAATATCAAATATACCACTCACATACACTACTAAACAAACAATAAGTACAATAAACAAAAACCACAATAATATATCCAGTCCAGCCAAAGAAACTCAATGCGTTGCAAAGGCATACTTCAACAGATAACACTTCAATAATTTCTGAAAGGCATATCTGAAATGGAGTCTTCTTTAGCTACCAACGAGCTCAGTCTTAGAAACATTCAATGACAATTTGTTCACTTTCATCCAATCTAAGATGTCCTCAAAAATAGCCTGCAACCGTGCAATCGTATTTGAAACTGATGAGTCCACTGGAATCATAAATTGGATATCATACACATAAATACCGTAAGAAACTCCATAACAGTTTACACAGTGGAACCAAATACATATCGAAAAGAACTGCCAATAGCAAGGATCCTGTGGGACTCAATTTGAACAACCTATGCAAACGTTTTGCCTTCTACCTAACAAAAAGGAGCTAAACGACTTTGGTACCATTCCTGCAAGGCTACAAGCATGTAGCCAGAAAGCAAAATCTGATGATCTAGCTTGTCAAACGCTGCAGAAATATCAAGGTAGGCTATAAAATAATCATCATGGCCTTCTAAACCACAGTGTACTTTGTCCAAGGTTGCAAGTACCAAGGACTCTGTGTTATGGGTCTTGCAGAAGCCACAATGAAAGTGGTCCAAATGCTTTATACATGATGAATAATTGTCCTGCTGACAATATACAGACCTCAATTTTCTTTGGTAAAATTGGTAAAGCAGATTTAGGATGAAAATTACCTAACACTTTAGGACTTTCGAAATGAAGTGAATAATCACTTTCTTTAACTCTACAGGAAGATTGCCAGATGTCAAAGAAGCATTCACAATATGAGTTAATGCAGGTAAAACCAACCTATCTGGTCACAAGAAGAAATTATTGGCCTACACAATTTTAAGATGGATCTCACCTCATCCTCACTAAGACGAGCTAATTTGGCCGATCCCTCAGACGCAGTAATAAAGGACTCTTTATTAGGAAAACCAACAGAGAATGTACTCATGATATGCATAAACTTAGATTCAAAAAAAGATACAAAGATCAGGTGTAAACCAAGTTGACAAATCCAACACTCTCTTAGTATCCATTAAAGAATGAACCACAGTAAAAAGATCCCTTGGCATATTCAAGGACTCAAGCACCTTCCTCTGATAGTAAGAACTCTTGGTAGAGGAAACTAGCACTTTGTACTCTAGTATTTTTAAAACATAAGAATAATATCCTGCTTATCGTCAGAGAAAGCAAAGGTAGTCACCTGTAGCAGGTATTCTCTGTGGACAGCAGAATGAATAGTCTTTCATACCCGCCTGCCTTCCCTTGGAGTTAAATTAAATCAGCTATATATATTAGACTGACAGGATCCCGTTTCATAGCAGCAGATGCAAAAATGCGTTCAGGTGCAGTGCAACTCTTCCAAAAGCTTTGAGAGAAGCTGGACAGTCCACGTGGGCTCTGTTGGAATGATGTCACTCCACATGTAAAAATATTCATCCTACTGGCCTTGGAGAACATCTGCTTTGATCCTGGGGAACTGGGTTCAATTCCCACTGCAGCTCCTTCTGACTCTGGGCAAGTCACTAAACCCTCCATTGCCCCAGGTACAAATAAGTACCTGTATATCCTATTTAAACCGCTTTGAATGTAGTTGCAAAGACCACAGAAAGGCATTATATCAAGTCCCATTTCCCTTTCACCCCTACAGTTGAGTAATTTTGCTTTATTTATTAGAATTTTTATAGACTGCCTACTTAAGAACATAAGAATAGCCATACTGGGTCAGACCAGTGGTCCATCCAGTCCAGTATCCTTCTTCCAACAGTGGCCAATCCAGGTCACAAGTACCTGGCAGAAACCCAATTACTAGCACCATTCCATGCTACCAATCCCAGAGCAAGCAGTGGCTTCTCGCACGTCCATCTCAATAACAGACTATGGACTTTTCCTCCAGGAACCTGTCCAAACCGTTTTTTTTTTAATATTTATTTATTTTAGCACATTTATATCCCACTTTTTCCCACAGTTTTGCAGGCACAAAGTGGCTTACAATGTACTGATGAGGCTAACGCCAGATCAGTTGTTATACAAATACAATCAAATTAAATAGGATAGAAGGAACAGGTAAAAAAAGAAAAAAGGGAAAGGTTAAGAGTCTAAAATGGTCCATGGATAAGTCATTAGGAAGGACTTTAGGTTATACGTTGAAACCATAGAGAAGACTGTCCGAGATAGGCTGGACCTAGGTAGTATCCCATTGCTGAGACAGCTCTGGTTAGCTGAAAGAGCTCTCGGCAAGGAGGTCCATAAGTGGGTGGAGGTGAATTGGAAAGCAGCCCCTGTGATGAGTGGTGAAGTGATCCATTCACTCTATGGTGTTCAGATGCAAAAACTAAGTGGTCCCAAATGTGCTGCTCAACAGGTGGAGATCAGGTCAGGAGACTAAAGCGATCATGTGGCAGGCTGGGTGGAAAGAGGCTCAGACGGAGTACGGCAGGAGGAGACCCGGAGAGCAGAAGAAGTCAGCAGCCTGGAGGAACAAGAAGATGTCCGCAGTCGTTGGCCCAAACGAGCGTCCTCCAGAGCTGGAAAAGCAAGAGCACCAGACAGCAGCGACCACAGCACCGACAACGTGTGCCATCGCGCCAGATCCATGGGGAAGGGGCACCAGAGGCCAACGGAGGCCCTCAGTAGCTGGAGGTCGACAACACCGGGAGACAACTCGCCAGGCCGCACAGCTGAGCGGCTCACAATGTAGGCGGGGCCCAGGACGTGAATGGACCCGATGGCAACACCTCAGAAGAACAGGGGGAAACCGCTCTTTGTACTCCAGCACCTGCAACTATACTGGCAAAGCAAACAGGCTGTCAGCCGGTACTGATAATGCCGGCGATGAGTGATGACGGCTAGTTGCTCCCTGGAATAACACGCTCCGAAACTGGTTAAAAAATGAAATACAGGGCTCCGCAGTACCTAAGGAAGCCGGTACGAACAAAATCGGGCCAATTCACTGCCAAACAACGGGCGAGCTCCGAGATGGTATCAGGAGCTAACTGTTCTTAAGCCCGTTAATCAGCAGCCATTCTATTATCATTTAATTTTCAATTCAAGTAAACACTTGTACAGAAAGGTATACTTTTCCACATAAATTTCAATTTCTAATAATTATAATTAAATAATTATTAAAGAAGCAACAAAAATAGTAAATTATATACTCTCAAGTCCTCCATTTTGAAATCCAAGATTTACGAAAAGTGGACATATAATGAGGAAAATATTGTAACAATTGAAAATTAACAAAAGAACCTGTGTTTAACAAAGTGTCCATATAATATTGACACTTTGCAGTACATTAGCTTCATGTATTCAACATAGAAATACTGCAATACAATATACACTAAAAACTAATCAATATCACCACATCACATGACCAGTTATAATATAACAGCTCTAATGATAACTCCTAATGTTAGTCGTTAACATTATCTACTGCATTAATCTTTTGGCTGCAAGAAATTTTGTTAAATGCAATGGATCAAAAAAACCCCACATATTTTACTGATTGGTAACGTATTACACATTTACACGGATAGCGCAAATAGAAAGTTGCCCCAATCTGAAGTACCCCCAATTTTAACAAAAAAAATTAATGCCGTCTTTTTTGCGTATCTTTAGCTACATCTGGGAAAATGCGTATTTTATGTCCCATAATTCCTTGTCCTTATTCTTGAAGATCATCTTCATTACCCAAGTTTTATCTATGGTCAATGCCACTGTAACCAATAAAGTAAATGTGGAAACTAAGTCTATATCTGTTGATGCCAAAATTGCTGACACATCCAAAGGTTGGTCAACTTGATCACCATTCAATTGAGCTGATAGTGGCTTGCCTGGTAAATAGTATACCTGGGAGAATGGGGGAATAGCTTCATCCAAAGCCCCAAACACTTCTTTTAAATATAGTCGTAACATTTCCCTAGGTGTCAGTGATAGTGCCCTAGGAAAATTCAAAAATCTCAAATTGTTGACTCTCAAAGAATTCTCCATGGATTCAATTTTCCTTCTCAAACATGTTATATCCTTAATAATCGTTATTTGAGTATCTTGAGTCTTTTCTTTCTCCTAAGTCTCTTCTTTCTCAAAAAGCTGTTTCATACCAGTATCTACTATTTCCAGACATATAGCCTTCCCCAGGTTTGCAATTAAAGCCCATAAATTTTCGAGTGTAACCTCAGCTGGTTTCTCTTCAACTAGGAAAAACTAAAGTTTGTACCTGATCAGTTGATAATATTTCACCTGTACCAGCTGATTACCCACAGTTACAGAAGATTTCTCCACTGCCTGTTGGGAATCAGAATCTTTTTTGACTCCCTTACTCTCCAATTGTTGTTCTTGAGGCCCCAAACCTTCCTTCTCTGCTTCAATTCCAGACCACAGAGGGAGTGCAGCCAAAATTGGAGAGCTAGTGCTGCGGGGCTGTGGGGGAGGAGCTCTTTGGTCGTGGCTCAAGGTCACATCCAGCACAGGCGTCGCCCCTGGATCTCCACTCATCCTGGGCGTTACTTGCATGCAGCCTTCCGACCACATTGGCACTCCAGACCTCCGCAGAAAGGACTCGATAGGACCCGCCGTCTGAATGGGAGGCTGGCTCGGGGTCCCCATGGCTGCCTGCCTCCCCCTTCGTTTCGGCATGGCCAAATTCTCGAGACACAGGAAAGAGGAAAAAGGACTACTACCCCTTCACTGGTTCAATCCGCCATCTTGGATCTCCGTTCTCAGGCCACACCTGTCCAAACCGTTTTTAAATCCAGATACACTAACTGCCATTACCACATCCTCCAGCAATGAGTTCCAGAGCTTAACTATTCTTGGAGTGAAAAAATATTTCCTCCTACTTGTTTTAAAAGTATTTCCATGTAATTTCATTGAGTGTCCCCTGGTCTTTGTACTTTTTGAAAGAGTAAAAAATTGATTCACCTCCACTAGCTCCATGCCACTCAGGGTCTTATCCCCCCTCAGCCGTCTCTTTTCCAAGCTGAAGAGCCCTAACCTCTTCAGTCTTTCTTCATATGAGAGCAGTTCCATCCCCTTTATTGTTTTGGTTGCTCTTTGCCTCAAAAGAGGCAATTGAAGCAGTTTACAATGATAAGTGGAGGAGTGGCCTAGTGGTTAGGGTGGTGGACTCTGGTCCTGGGGAACTGAGGAACTGAGTTTGATTCCCACTTCAGGCACAGTTCCTTGTGACGCTGGGCAAGTCACTTAACCCTCCATTGCCCCAGGTCAGTGGCGTTCCGACCCTAGCTGACACCCGGGGCGGATCGCCGATGCGCCCCCCCTGGGTGCAGCGCGATCCCCCCCTGGCGAAATGACACCCCCCCCCGGGTGCACGCCGCAGGAAAGTAACCTGTTCCAGGGCAGACTCAGAGGGAGCAGTGAACACATACGAATTGCGAACTCAGAGACAGGGCAACAGGCGCGCGCCGTGGCACCCCCCCCCAGCGGTGTGGACCGCCCCCACCGCCCCCCCTTGGTACGCCACTGCCCCAGGTACAAATAAGTACCTGTATAAGTAAGCCGCATTGAACCTGCCATGAGTGAGAAAGCGCAGGGTACAAATGTAACTAAAAAAAAAAAAACAAAAGATGATAACAAAAAATAGAATAAAACAACCTTAAAACTCCCAATTCCCTACCCACTTTGACTCATTCCCCCTGCTGGTACTCTGTATTTCTTATACATTTGTACTTTTTGGGATGGGAGAGGGAAAAGTATGAAATTTCTATTACGGTAATTTTCCCCCTATAAATCACTTATACATCTGCATGCTAGGAGTGTTCAGAATCTTAAACATTTTTATCTCATTTTTGGGGGGTTTTTAATACTATTTTGTAGTTCCATCATGTGTATAATTTAAACAAAAAGCTGCAAAATTATATTTAAAGAAAACAAAGGATTTCTTAAACATATGTAAAACAAATGTTAACAAGAAGTAATTGCTTCATCTAGAAAAAAAAAGTACTTCGCTTGGCAACCAGCAGGTGGCACCTTTGTCATGTACAAGTATAACGACACAGGCAGGCCTGTATTTTGCATTTCAGATATGTCAATTTTACTCTTTGGGATATGTCATAGCTGCAGGAATTAAGCCTGTAATTCTATCCAGAAGTTATGAATTCTTCCACTGCAGTATCTCCAGTCTAGCCCAGGAATCAAATCCAGGTCCTTCAGATGACATGGTACAACTCTGAGCCATTCACCAATCCATTGTTAACTTTTAAAGTTAAGCTAACTGATGTGAATCCACAATGTAGGAGTCACCAAACTCTGGCCCATGGAATTCACTTTTCACCTTGAACTTCTGAGAAGGATGTGCGTTAATCCAAATTCCCTTCCTGCTCAGATCTGTAAAGAAAAGTCTGCTTGCTTGCCTTTTTTTTTCCATGTGCAAAAGTGGCAAAAGCATGGAAGACTGGTGAGTTTTACCCAATAATCTAAAGCTAAGTGCTGCTGTTTGAAAAATTCTTTCAAATGTGAACATTCATATGTGTTCAGGAAAAGTTTGATGAAAAGCTTATTCTAAATTCTTTAAGCACCGATACAGATAGGAGCCAACTTTTCAAAATTATTGGGGGTGCTAAGCCAAATGGAAATAACCCCTGCCTGGACACATACAGGGAATTTTCTCAATTTTAGAGGGGTGCTTAAGCACCCACAACACCCACAGAGTCGGCTCCTATGCCGACACATGTTTAACAATATAGATTCACAGCATCACAAAAGTAAAAAAAATTATTTTGGAGTTTTTAGTCCCATGGTTTCTGAGGGCTTTTCTCCAATATAATGTAACTGTATTCACAGCTAAGCTTGAATGTTTTAGACTGGTGTAACTATATGTTAGTATTGAGACTGGTGAGTTTCCCAGGCTCCACCAGCTGAAGAAGACAACGATGGTGTGGCATAGTAACAAATTTGACAAACTCCAATGGAGTCCCCTGACCACCTGCCCTTTCAATGATCTGAAATGTCCCACAAGGTTAGTCTCTTGAAATGTTTGGGGGGAACCCTGCTCTAATGACAGCTTGCAGTGCAGACCTTTACTGTAAAAAAAACCGTCTGCACTGCTACAGAAGCGAAGTTAGCTTAAGCAATGATGACTTGGATTAAAATGGGGGCGAGGGGGAGTGGTTTCATGTACAATGTAAATGCGTGGAGGACTAGACACCCAAGCTGTGCTAGGAATGTCACAAATATATTGGAATACATTTTTTTAGTTACATTTTTACAAATTTTGAATAAAGATGTGCATTTTTGTGCCTTTTCAAACTCTCACTAGTTATGTAACTACTAACAAATGGGACCATTTTATTGGGTCTTGGGGGGTGCTTTGTTTCGTAAATCTTGATTCAAAGTAGGTCAAAACTAGTTCTTGTAATTCAACTAAAATATGAGTCAGACCTTCGAGAGTAACAATTGTGGTTCTGAGCAAGCTCAGAGCAGGTGTGCCCATCCCTGTTCTTTTCACACAAAGTGCTAGACAAATACTTCATGACATCAAGGAAGGAGGTGGTACCCGTGCATTTGCATAAATGGCTACTGCGTTTCAGTGCTATGCCTTCAAATATGATCTGATCCTTGGGCCACTTTTTAATTGCATAGCATGTAAAGGCAGAGTGGACTTACCTCATCCCCTCCACCCACACACAGAGTTTAAGGGGCCCTTCTGACTATTGTGAACTCCACTTGTTACTACTACTTACTACTACTTATCATTTCTAAAGCGCTACTAGACGTACGCAGCGCTGTACACTTGAACATGAAGAGACAGTCCCTGCTCGACAGAGCTTACAATCTAATTAGGACAGACAAACAGGTCAAATAAGGGATAAGGACAAAGAGTAGCAAGATTCCGGAATCTCAAAGCATAGCAAGATTCCAAAATCCCAAAGACTACTACTACTTATCATTTCTATAGCGCTACTAGACGTACGCAGCGCTGTACACTTGAACATGAAGAGACAGTCCCTGCTCGACAGAGCTTACAATCTAATCAGGACAGACAAACAGCACACACAGGGATAAGGACAAGAGTAGCAAGATTCCATGCAGAATCTCAAAGAGTAGCAACGTTCTGTGTAGAATCCCAAAGAGTAGCAATATTCTGGAATCACAAAGAGTAGCAAGATTCCATGCAGAATCTCAAAGAGTAGCAACATTCCAGAATCCCAAACACTACTACTACTTATCATTTCTATAGCACTACTAGACATACGCAGCGCTGTACACTTGAACATGAAGAGACAGTCCCTGCTCGACAGAGCTTACAATCTAATCAGGACAGACAAACAGCACACACAAGGGATAAGGACAAGAGTAGCAAGATTCCATGCAGAATCTCAAAGAGTAGCAACATTCCAGAATCCCAAACACTACTACTACTTATCATTTCTATAGCACTACTAGACATACGCAGTGCTGTACACTTGAACATGAAGAGACAGTCCCTGCTCGACAGAGCTTACAATCTAATCAGGACAGACAAACAGCACACACAAGGGATAAGGACAAAGAGTAGCAAGATTCCATGCAGAATCTCAAAGAGTAGCAACATTCCAGAATCCCAAACACTACTACTACTTATCATTTCTATAGCACTACTAGACGTATGCAGCGCTGTACACTTGAACATGAAAAGACAGTCCCTGCTCGACAGAGCTTACAATCTAATTAGGACAGACAAACAGGACAAATAAGGGATAAGGACAAAGAGTAGCAAGATTCTGTGCGGAATCCCAAGAGTAGCAAGATTCTGGAATCTCAAAGCATAGCAAGATTCCAAAATCCCAAAGACGACTACTACTACTTATCATTTCTATAGCGCTACTAGACGTACGCAGCGCTGTACACTTGAACATGCTTGACAGAGCTTACAATCTAATTAGGACAGACAAACAGGACAAATAAGGGATAAGGACAAAGAGTAGCAAGATTCTGTGCGGAATCCCAAAGAGTAGCAAGATTCCGGAATCCTAAAGACTACTACTACTTATCATTTCTATAGCGCTACTAGATGTACACAGCGCTGTACACTTGAACATGAAGAGACAGTCCCTGCTCGACAGAGCTCACAATCTAATTAGGACAGACAAACAGGACAAACAAGAGATAAGGGAATATTAAAGTAAGGATGATAAAATAGGGGTTCTGAACAAGTGAATAAGGGTTCTGAACTGTCCCCATTGTTCCATTTAAGCCACATTGAACCTACCAACAGGTGGGAAAAATGCGGGATACAAGTATAATAATTAAAATAATAAATGAAGGGTTGGCGCATGGCAATAGGCTTGCCGTGTGCCAATCCAGCAACTACCACCGGGCTACCGCAGCAGCCTGGCGGTAATTCCGCCCTCTTAATGTATGGCGTTAAGTGCCCCCCCCCCCTGAAATGACCGCACGGCCATTTCTGTTTTTTTGCCTTTTACCTTCTGTGGTAAAAGGGGCCTTGGTGTGCGGCAAAAACACACACTGCTGCTGGAACAGGGCACTTTTTACCGCAGCTTGGTAAAAAGGTCCCTAAGTTTGGACTGAATTGGTAAATGTTAGGAACAGTTAATTGGCCTCCAATAGACAGGATAAACCTGCTCATGAAGAATGACAGAAATTGTGCTGTTTACCATTAAAATGTGAGCAAATTGGATCTATGATGTTTGTAGGCTAATAATGTTTCATATTTTCTAATCATACATATATAACTGTCTCCACCATTCGTTGAAGCATAGTTTTGAGTTCATTTTCTAGTTACAGATTATAAGATGTGTAGCTACAGGAAACTCAAGCTAAATATCATGGTTAATTTAATCATAATCTCATGTTTATTCCATAGACAGACTATCCAGCTTATAATGAAAAAGAAAAACGCCTATATTGCGACCCAAATCGGGAGGAGAGAGACGTTTATCTCACAAAAACGAATAAAGCGGTATAATCGAAAGCCGAATTTGGACGTTTTCAACTGCATTCCGTCGCGGATGCGGACAAAGTTGATGGGGGCGTGTCAAAGGCGGAACTGGGGCCTGGTTATCGGCGATCAGAGATAGGCGCCTTTCGCCAATATGGAAAAAAAATATGCGTTTTTAGCGAGAATTTAGGGCACTTTTCCTGGACCCTGTTTTTCCACGAATAGGGCCCCAAAAAGTGCCCTAAATGACCAGATGACCACTGGAGGGAGTCGGGGATGACGTCCCCTGACTCCCCCAGTGGTCACAAACCCCTCCCACCACAAAAATATGCCGTTTCACAACTTTTTATGTTCACCCTCAAATATCATACCCACCTCCCTGGCAGCAGTATGCAGGTCACTGGAGCAGTTATTAGGGGGTGCAGTGGACGTCAGGCAGGTAGACCCCAGGCCCATCCCCCCACCTGTTACACTTGTGCTGGTAAATGGGAGCCCTCCACACTGCCCCCCAAACCCACTGTACCCACAGTAGGTGCCCCCCTTCACCCCTTAGGGCTATAGTAATGGTGTAGACTTGTGGGTGGTGGGTTTTGAGGGGGATTTGGGGGGCTCAACACCCAAGGGAAGGGTGCTATGCACCTGGGAGCTCTTTTACCTTTTTTTTTGTTTTTGTAAAAGTGCCCCCTAGGTTGCCCGGTTGGTGTCCCTGGCATGTGAGTGGGGACCAGTGCACTATGAATCCTGGCCCCTCCCACGAACAAATGCCTTGGATTTATTTGTTTTGAGCTGGGCGCTTTCATTTTCCATTATCACTTAAAAACAAAAACGCCCAGCTCACAAATTGTCGAATAAACATGGACGTCTATTTTTTCCCAAATACGGTTCGGTCCGCCCCTTCACGGACCCGTTCTCGGAGATAACGCCCATGGAGATAGACGTTTTCGTTCGATTATGCCCTCCACATAATGTAATGCATATATGTATATCTGTTGTTATATATGGAAGCCATTGTTTAATTTGTTTACTTTCAATAAAAATACTTATATAACAAAAAATTGTAAGCAAGCTTTGTCTTTTTCATATTGTTAAACTTATGAAAATCCCAATAAAAATATTGAAAACAAATGTGAGCAAGCTTGGAATTCCATCCCTTGTGTGATATTCATTGTCACAGGATGCCTGCTTATTCCATTTTAGGTCAGCCGTTGATCATGTCTTGCCTGATAAAGTATTCCAGGATACATCTTTAACTGTTCAAAGCCTAATCCTTTTTCCAAAAAATTTCTGATTAATCTTTAAGCTCAGTATTTGCCTGATATGACCTTGGAAGCTGTATCAACAAAAATCAATATTCTATAATACAGGGTGCGATTGTTCCAGTGGCTTTCGTTTTCCTTGGCCTGATTCTCCAGCTCTGACCTTATTCTTGCCAGGTGTGTCTTGTAACTTTTTGTCCTTTTTCCCTGACCTGGCTGGCATCAGCTCAGTCTCCATGGAGAGCAAAGGAATACACAAAATGCCTCACCCAGAAAGTTTGGGTTGGCAACCTCTTGCTGACGATCTTTCCATAACAATTTCAAACCTGGAATGACCAGCAATTAATACTGTTGCACGCCTCCTTCCTCTCTGTAAATTACTCCAGATTGCTGGTAGCCTAAAAAATAAAGAGCATATAAATAAAGGGATATGACTGCCAGTCCCCAGAATGTACCTTCAAGAATAAACAAAGGTTGCATGTGAATATGCCTAGTGGGTGTGGAGGAGTGGCCTAGTGGTTAGGGTGGTGGACTTTGGTCCTGAGGAACTGAGTTCGATTCCCGGCACAGGCAGCTCCTTGTGACTCTGGGCAAGTCACTTAACCCTCCATTGCCCCATGTAAGCTGCATTGAGCCTGCCATGAGTGGGAAAGCGCGGGGGTACAAATGTAACAAACATAACGTATTAAGCAATCTGGATGTGAGATTACTTAAGACACTAAAGTACATCTGTCAGATGTCCTGAGCCATGTGCCAGCATACACACAAGATAAAGCAATAATTACTGCAGAGGTGTTGCCTTGAAAGCAAAAAAGGAGAGCTTTATCTCATAAGTTAATAACCCAGTCCACAGTGGCAAGGGTTCCCAAATCAACAGAATAATATCAGCCACACAAGTGGCTGAGGTGGTCCGACAGTGCCAAGATTGAATAGCCCCGTCAGCACTTAGAAAAATCCAAAAGGATTAACTGAGCATGTGGGAGTATTTCCACTCTGCTACTTCACAAGTCTCCTTGGTCATTTCATCTGCTGTTCAAATGGATGTGACTTTTGCAGACTCTAGAATTGTTGATTCTACCACTACATGCCTTTTTTCCTTCCATGCTTCTTTTCTGTTATTTCTTTTCTTCATCTCCTCGCTTTACTAAGCAAGCCTGCAATTAAATGATTTAGTATAGTTACTATGCCAGATAGAAAAGCAGAATTTAAGAGGTACCAAGTTGTCCAGTTCCAGGCTGGAGATTTTGGGATCGTTCTTGATTTGCAACACTTTCCAATGGGCAGGATCGGACACTGCTAGTGCTCTACATTTAACTCATTTTTAACGCATCAATCACATCGAGCTGCCTGCTCCTTGCTCTGCTTATCTTTCTCTCTGTCCCTTTCCTCATCTTCCAGACTCTTCCTACTTCCGGCATATTTTTCTCTCCTACCGCTCCCCTTCCTTTTCCTGGGCTCTCCTGCAGCCTTTCCTCTCTTGCCACTTTGCATTCTCCAGCATCTCATTCTCCCTCCTCCTCCTCCTTCCTCTGGCGGCCCGTCTGAATTTACCTGTAGGGATGACAGCACTAAGCAAAGGCTTGCTTCTCTCCATCCAAAGCCTCTTTCTGTAGCATCCTTCTGCCTGCAGGAACAGGAAGTTTTGTCAGAGGAGGCAGGACAACAGGTTGCCAGGTGGAAAATTTTTCCCACACAACGAGCACTGCCGCCTTGGGATGCAAATCTATTTCATGCATTTTCATTTTGGATATCAGTAAAACTCAACTGGCTGGAGGACTGGGTTGAGAGCCACTGCCCTTATGTCATGGCCAGGTCAAACACAAGGGTCACCTTGAGCTTAAGTCATGCTTTTTTTTTTTTAACCTATAATAGTTCCCCTTCCGTTCAGGTAGAGCCCTCAAGTAGTACTCAGAGAGTACTAGAACTTGGACCACAAGCCTGAGGTATTCCTTACGTAGGAAGACTATCCTGGTGTGGTGAGCAGCCAGGGTTTAGCTCTAAAAAGAGGGAAGAAATATTTGAAGCAATTGTGAAAGCCTCAGCAGAGTCAGAACCCAATAGCCAGTTCCTCTTTAAGAACAGGGAACTGAGGTAAAGGACTCTGAGCAAACATGAGGCCAGAAGAAACTACATTTCTCATGAGACTGTGGGATGAGCCTAGAGAGAGTAAAATGGTGGGTAAGGCCAGGTGAGCTCACCAAGAGGAACAGACTCCCTTTTGCAGCAGACAAAGTTTACTCTCATGAGACCGGTTCAGGGCCTGCAGCTGGAGTGGCCTAGTGGTTAGGGTGGTGGACTTTGGTTCCAGCCCCAGCTCATGCCATTTTCCACACTGGGGAAAATAGGGCTCGATTTTTTTTGTGCGGTTACCCAGCGGTAATCAGGCAGCGCCACATGCTTCCTGGTTGCCGCTGGGTTAGCACGTGAGCCTTTACTGCAACCTTAATCAGTGGCAATAAGGGCTCCCCCCCCCCTGCATGGCCACACAGTAACAGCAATCTTACTGCATGGCTATGTATGTTTGCAGCCTTTTTACCCACTGCAGTAAAAAGGGCCTCAGCACAGGGCAAAAATGGCCCCTGCCGCTAGTGCAGGGCCTTTTGGTTTTACCACAGCTTAGTGAAAGGACCCCTAAGTGTACTTGTGTCAACTGCACAAGTGGTAGCAGCAAAATGTGATGTTATGCACAGTCCACATCCATCCCCAATACAGTCTCCACTCCATAGCATGGTATGAAGTTAGCATGTAAATTAGTGTGTGCTGTCATGCCAATGTAATAGCAGCGTACAGTAATTCACCCACTAATTGCTTAGCACATTGCTTCTCAACCCAGTCCTTAGGGCACAACCAGCCAATCTGGGTTTCAGGATATCCACAATGAATAGACATGTGACAGATTTGCATACCAAAGAGGCGGTGCATGCAAATTTAGCTCATGCATATTCATTGTGGATATCCTGAAAACCTAACTGGCTAGGTGAGCTCCATGGACTCGGCTGAGAAGAACTGACTTAGCAGACCCCAATGTTTGCTGAATTATTTCTGTGGCTTTTGTGAATTCATATGGTGCTTATCGCTTTAGTTGAACTGCATAGCTATGAATAGTTTGACTTCTATACCCAACCTCATAACTCTGAAAGGTCAGGATCTTAACATGAACAGAGATAATGAAAGGACAGCTTCATCTTGGCTTTTCACACAGCCCATGTGGATAGAAAGCACAAGACAACCCCCTGGCATTGGTTAATGGCTCACTAATACAGTCTTTTATATATCTTCCAATTAGTGTAACTTAAACAGTGTTTCCCATATTTCTCATGTAGCATTCATATTACACCTTAAAAACTTTTATATTCATCTCAATGGTATAACTGTCAGTCAGATGGGGAACCCAGCGTCCAACATTATGATGTTTCGCCCATATGGCTGTTTCAAGGACTGTCCCTTAAAATGTCTATAATGCCAGCTTAGCTCATATTCAAATCTCTACCATGAAAATGGTGGCACCTGACCCCACCTGGTGCATCCTTGGTTGTGCAGAGCAGAGTCAGCCTGCCAAATAAGGGTATTTGGTAGTCTGGGTGGACACTACCCTTATTGGCAGACTGACCCTGTTTGGTGCATCCCAGGATACACCCGAAAGGGGGGGGGGTTCTGGGGAGGCCTAGGAGAAGTGTCAGGGATGGGAGGGGGTGCCACTAAACACCAAGGATTTCTTTTATGTTAGGGTTGGGGGGGGGAGCCAATCACTATCCACATACTCACAGGAAAGGGGTCATTGCACGTTTTTAATATGGCAATGATTTACATGCTGGTTGCTTACGCATGGCCATGGTACAGTCAGGGAGGCAGAGAGGCTGCTAGGCTACCAGGGATGTCTTTTAAATTTTTGGTCCCAGAAAACAGACTGGCAAAAGGAATGAAGGCATCAGAACAGACATGGTGGTAGGAGCACAGAAAACTTTATTGATAAAATATTTTAAAAAGTATGCCTGATTCGGCCATGTTTTGTCCAGCAGGGACTAGACATTAACCTTCTGGTGCAAACCACTCACTTCACCATAGGCTTACAGGACCTCCACCCTCCACAGGGGTCAATGTACTGGCAGCACCTAGTGAAGTGAGTGGTTGGGCAAAACACAGCTGTGTCGGGCATGCTTTTTAAAAATGTATTTATCAATAACATTTTCTGTGCTCCAGCCACTGTCTGCTCCAATGCCATTCCTTTTAAATTTTAGAGGCTGGGAGTCAGGTTGAGGGAGGGAGACGTCCATTAGATTACTACAGATGGCAGAGGGATTGGGGTTTGGAGGTAGGTGATTGAAAGACTGAGGATCATCTGGTGGCGGCCTGGGATGTTTTACTAACGTTTCTGTCCTGATGCAGAGGGCAAGCTAACCCTTCTATTCTGCCTCAGATCTAGTGGTAATTTTCTCTCATTGTGCTCCCATAAATATTTTCTGCATCTGGTGGAATGCTCTGCTTCCTGTTAATTTTAATGTGCTGTGCGCCAATGTCTACTCTGCAAGCTAACCCACGCTAAACCTAATTTTGCATCATTTGTGTGTTAACCTTCACCTGCATCTCTCATTACCCACCTGCTGCTGGCCTGGGGTAGCTTCCTCCATAGGCCTCCACATCAGCAACAATTAGCTTGACAATGATCTTAATCTGACAGAGGTTTAACAGTCTGGAATGTGATATTTAGTTACTCTGGCCATCATCATAGTTGTTCTTGCATTAATATTGTCTTGTAATGCTTCTTCTTAATTTATGTAAGCTGCACTGAACCTGAGCTTTCTTTTTCATCCATTTTGATACAGAAAGTGAAAGTGCCTTGGTGCTTTGTAGCTTTTACTACATGAGACGTGGGGTAAGGAATATATATATTGAGAGAATATATTCGAGTTATTCCCCAAGTTTTCCACGTCATCACTGTGACCCCTGACGCAGGTGCTAGTCACCGAAACCGGCCCGTGTCGGGTCTTTTTGTCAAGGCTCATTCATTAAAGAACTGTGTTCCATTTTAAAGGCCCGTGGTGCTGTTTTTTTTTTTTTTTTGTTTGGACTTTAGTTTGTACTTTGCTCCCTCTCTTTTGTTATATCATAATCAATTACTAATTAATTAGTGGTGCCTCTCAATCAGCCTCCCCACCTCCTTGTTAGTTTTTACCTAAGGCAAGGAATGCTCTACAGTACACTATAATTATTTTATGCAAAAAAAAAATCTTAAATGTGACTACAATATCTAACAAGTATTTTCTATGGGTCTCTTAAAAAGTATTTAAGAAACAGTTACAGGTGTTCTCCGGGCATAAGCATCAATTATTTCAAAATGATTAGGGTGCCAAACACAATACAAATTAACCCTCCCTGGACACAAGGGGCTTGTTCAATATTGGGAGTATCTTCCACGCTGCAGAGGGCGAGTTGGGATTTGCCAAATCATATCTCACCAACTGTATTTTTGCAGGTAGGCAGACAGGAAGAAATCAGAAAGGGCTAAATTTCTACCTCATCTGTAATCTTCGAATTCTTGTTGCTATGGTAAGCAACCCGTGCTGGGAATGACTGTGTGACACCGAGAAAGAACAGCAGCAATGCCCACTGCTTCTTTGATAGAGTTCCCTTTTTTTTTTTTAATGTAAAAATGGCCCCTTTGTCCCTCCAAAACTGTCGCCTATCCCAGCACATTTCAGTAGCAGGTTGCGCGATGGTCTTTTCAATATTCATGCAGATTCCTTTTTAGTAGCTTGCAAAAGCATGCAAGTTTTTCAGCATAATAGCTCTGCAAAATTAGAACTGGATCTAGATATTGTTATTTTACGGTACTGCTCTCCAGCATGTAGAGGTTTAAAAAAATGATAGTCAAAGAGAATAATTAAGACATCAATTTCCCATTCAGGATTTATTGAAGTTCTTATCGGCGCTCCTCCCATTATTCGACACACCGCGCGCACCTAAGTCGGGGGAAAGGCAAGACCTCTCTGCACGTGGCTGCCGCCGGTCGCGTCCCCTTTAAGGAACCCCGCGTCCCAGCACAAGACCACCGAACGAGCCCAGTTCCTAAGGTGACCGCGATCGACCCCGCCCCGTTCCACAGCATCAGGGTTTGCGTAATCCCCGCCCCCTTACAGGCTCCGCCCTCCCGTCCACGTTGTTTTCTTCCCCCCCCCCCCCTCATATATTGTGAAAGACTAAAGTGCAGGACGCCGCACCCTCTTCCTCTTTTAACGGAGAGGGCCTGGGCCCCTCCCCTTCCAGTCAATATAAAAATAACACCCCCCCCCCAAATCGTTTCTGCCGCCTGATCCCTCCCCCCGCCCACGCACAAAGACCCGGCATGACTGAGAGACGACTGACAACCAAGCCAAGCCCTCTCTCTCTCTCGTTTGTCCCCCCCCCCCCAAAAAATGGGATCCTGCATCTTCTTTTCTGTTCTTTCTCCTTTTTATCAGCTGCAAAAGGGAGGAGGAGGGTCAGAGATCTGACGTTCGGGAGGGAACTCCTGGGTCGCTGGCCCTTTAAATGGGAGACTCTCTCAGTCAGACGGCGCTGCTTGTCCATGTGGAGCTGCTCCATGCCTTGTTTGTTTTGGCCGCCGATTGGTTGGGGAGCGCATGACATATTTGAATAAGTTGAGAACTCACTGCGGGGGGAGGGACGCTCACAAAACGCGGCGAAGGGAATTCCCTCCCTGACAGACGGATCGTAAATGCACGATTATATCAAAGCAAAAAACGCAATGTACGACGTGACTCCGTAGCAAGAAAATGCAGCCACCGCATACGCTCATGGGGGGGGGGGGATCAAGCCATTCTTTCTGTATTTTGCAATTTTTATTGTTTTATTTAATTTAAAAGCTGTTTTACTGGTATCTAGCCGGTTCATTCAATGCAGGAAGGGAAAACATGTTCGTTCCCCTTTGTAACCTGTTCTGTGTTGCATTGTTGATTACATTTAGTTATTTGCTAAAAGTTAATAAAGTTTGAACTGAAAACTGTTACATGCACTTATAAAAATGATAAAACCGAGCAAAGGTGCAGTTTGACTGGCGTTATTAACATCTGGAAATCAAGTCATTATTATTAGGAAGAAGGCTGGTTGCACCAAGATTTGTCCTAGTCTAAAATAGGAATTGATTGACTTCACCCTCAACCCTACCACAACCCGGCTTTCATTCTCTCCGAGGAGGTTCGGAAACAATCAATCCCTGCACCCCATCCCTGTCAGTCCCATCCATCGAAGATCCAGGCCAGGTTTTGCGTGCAGCGCTGTAGTAGCTGAGGGCTGAGCTGGTCTCTTTTTCTTGTTGTGTTTCTGTTACTCATCGCCATCTTGTTGCAACCCTTTTCTTGTCTGGAAGAGACGCGGGGGACCGGGGGGTTTTGCGTCTCCCCCCTTTCTCCCCGCCTCCATTTAAGGCTGAAGACACGAAAAGCTCCCTTATTTCATTCAAGGATTTGGGATCGTAGAAGCGAGGGAAGGAGATGAGCCTTGAGACGCTTTTAGAAGCAGCTATGTTCCTGGAATGGCAAGCCCAGCAACAACAGAAAGCACGTGGTAAGGGGCAGCATGTAAAAGCGAAATTATGCCGTTTAAAGATACAGGGCACCATTTTCAGGGAGCCGGAATATGCAGGGGGTTTTTGGTGCAAGACTAGGCGCGTATATGTCTAGTATCCGCGTGCAGCTTTGCTGAGCTCTCTGCTTTAGATGATCTTTTGCAGCGTTTTGACAGCTATCCGATTTTTTCCAAGCCGAAACGTGACTGCGTTAAAATGGACTAATTTCCTACTGCTAGACACGTTGCAGTATTCAGAATACGTGGACGTGATTTCTTGCTAGTGTCGACCTGGCCCTTCCACAGTCTTCCGATTTCATTGCATAACCGGGGGAGACTCCCTTTTTTTTTTTTTCTCCTTGCCGTGTTCAATTTGCATACTACTTTATTTCCTTGTGTTCTGTTTGCAGCAGAACTTAAATGCATTGAATGGGACAGAACACAAGGATCTCCAAACTGCACAGAACCAAATTCTCTTACTGCTGATCCGCCCCTGTGTTCACGTTTTTAGGCTCTTATTTTATTTGGCAATTTCCGTGTTAAAAAACAAAAATCTGCTGGATGTCAAGTCTAGGGCGGTGGCGATCCTCTGGCTGCAGTAGGAATTAAAGCCGCGTCTAGCTTTTGCATAATGATATGCCATATATGGTGCCATATGACACGTTCATCAGTTCCCCCTTGTGCTCCTGCGCCTTCTCTGAAATTCTCCGCAGAAATATATAACATATACCAGTCTGATTTTTTTCGTTGGCAGAGGAGGGGGGGCTACTGTGCGTACTGTGCGTTTGCCTCAGCTCTCGTGATCCGGTGTTGGGGAGAGAGGGCAAGTGTACACTCTGTACGTGCGTTCCTTTTTTGGAATGTTGGGCGTGGTTTGGTGATACAGGGGTGGATGACGTGTCGGGGCCCCACCCCCGTCTCCCACGTGCGTCGAGCCTGGCTGGCGCTTGGCTCTGACTCAGACAGTTGCTGCACGTTGGCTCCCGTCTGGAGGTTGGGGTGGCGCGCGCCGCTTAGCTCGTGGCGTCGAGGTTCCGATGAGATCTCTTCTAAATGTATAGGATACATTGTTACTGAATCCGAGACGGGGTCATGCTTGTGTTCATTGGGGAAAGCCCTATGCTGGGTTGTGCCTAGCACCACAATGCACAGCCTTCAATGGCTTCAGCATAGTCTGGTATTGATTTTATGAGAGCAGAAGGAGTTTTCGTTTTAATGGATTGCTCAGTGCTGAACATAGCCTTTGCACATAGTGCACAGGCTGTGAAGGGAGATTTAATTATATTAAGCCATAGAAATGAAACGGATTACAGGTTGTAGGACTAGAGTTCTGGCGTGGAGGAGTGGACTCTGGTCCTGAGGAACTGAGTTCGATTCCCGCTTCAGGAGCTCCTTGTGACTCTGGGCAAGTCACTGAACCCTCCATTGCCCCATGTAAGCCGCATTGAGCCTGCCATGAGTGGGAAAGCGCAGGATACAAATTTAACAAAATAAAATAGATACTACTGGAGATTCTACATGGAATGTTGCTTCTATTGGAGATTCTACATGGAATGTTGCTAGTATTGGAGATTCTACGTGGAATGTTGCTACTATTGGAGAGCCTACATGGAATGTTGCTATTCTACTAGCAACATTCCATGTAGAAGGCTGCGCAGGCTTCTGTTTCTGGAGTCTGACGTCCTGCACGTACGTGAAGCAGAAGCCTGCGCGGCCACATTGGTGATCTGCAAGGGCCGACTTCTAGTGGAATAGCAGCATTCCATGTAGAATCTCAAATAGTAGCAACAGTGGAGGAGTGGCCTAGTGGTTAGGGTGGTGGACTTTGGTCCTGGGGAACTGAGGAGCTGAGTTCGATTCCCACTTCAGGCACAGGCAGCTCCTTGTGACTCTGGGCAAGTCACTTAACCCTCCATTGCCCCATGTAAGCCGCATTGAGCCTGCCATGAGTGGGAAAGCGCAGGGTACAAATGTAACAAAAATAAAATAGATACTATTGGAGATTCTACATGGAATGTTGCTAGTATTGGAGATTCTACATGGAATGTTGCTACTATTGGAGAGCCTACATGGAATGTTGCTATTCCACTAGCAACATTCCATGTAGAAGGCTGCGCAGCTTCTGTTTCTGTATGTGCAGGACGTCAGACTCGCAGAAGCCTGCGCGGCCACATTGGTGATCTGCAAGGGTCGACTTCTACATGGAATGTTGCTAGTGGAACTCTGGGCAAGTCACTTAACCCTCCATTGCCCCATGTAAGCCGCATTGAGCCTGCCATGAGTGGGAAAGCGCAGGGTACAAATGTTACAAAAATAAAATAGATACTATTGGAGATTCTACATGGATGTTGCTACTGTTGGAGATTCTACGTGGAATGTTGCTACTCTGGAGATCCTACGTGGAATGTTGCTATTCCACTAGCAACATTCCATGTAGAAGGCTGCGCAGGCTTCTGTTTATGTATGTGCAGGAAGTCAGACTCACAGAAGCAGAAGCCTGCCCCGGCCACATTGGTGATCTGCAAGGGCGACTCTCTACATGGAATGTTGCTAGTGGAATAATAATAGCCTAGTGGTTAGAGTGGTGGACTTTGGTCCTGGGGAACTGGGTTGATTCCCACTGCAGGCACAGGCAGCTCCTGTGACTCTGGGCCAGTCACTTAAACCCTCATTGCCCCATGTAAGCCGCATGAGTCTGCCATGAGTGGGAAGCGTGGGGTACAAATGTAACAAAAATAAATATAATAGCTCTTTGTCACAGCAATGACAGATTTCAAGGGCATTTTTTGATATGACTTGAAATGCTCCAAAAGCAATTGGCGAGTATAGCAATTTTGAAACAGAAAAGTCTTATCTTTTTGTTTCATCGATTGTTTTAAAGATGGCACTATCTTTAAATTAATCAATGAAAAACTGTTTGTACCCAGAGGACAGTGATGATAAGACATGAGCATCGTCACACTGGGACAGACCAAAGGTCCATCAAGCCTAGCACCCTGTCTCGACAGTGGCCAATCCAGGTCACAATCACCCGACAAGATCCACGGAACAAAGCATTTTGCACTGCTTGTCCCCAGGAATAGTAGATTTTCCCTACGTTCCTTTAATAACATTCTATGGCCTTTTCCTTCAGGAAGCCGTCCAACCTTTCTTACTAAGCTAACTGCCTTAACCACATTCTCCTGCAACAAATTCCAGAGTCGAATTATGCGCTGAGTAAAGAGAGATTTTCTCTTATTAAACTTACTGCACTCCAGCTTCATCGCATGCCCCCTTGCCCTAGTATTTTTGGAAAGCGTAAACAGACGCTCCATATCTATCTTTTCCACTCCACTAATTATTTTATATACCTCTATCATATCACTCCTCAGCCGCCTTTTCTCCAAGCTGAAGAGCCCTAGCCACTTTAGCCTTTCTTAGTAGGAAAGTCGTCCCATCCCCTTAATCATCTTTGTCTCCCTTCTCTGCACCTTTTCCAATTCCACTATATCTTCTTTGAGGTGCGGCGACCAGAATTGAACACAGTACTCTAGGTGCGGTCGCACCATGGACCGATACAGTGGCATTATAATATCCACATTTTTGTTTTCCATCACTTTCCTAATAATACCTAAATTCTATTTGCTTTCTTAGCCGCAGCAGCACCACTGAGCAGAAGATTTCAACGTATCATCAATGATGACTCCCAGGTCCCTTTCTCATTCTGTGACTCCTAACACTGAACCTTGCATGACGTAGCTATAGTTCGGGTTCCTCTTTCCCACATGCATCACTTTGCACTTGCTCACATTGAATGTCATCTGCCATTTAGATGCCCAGTCTCCTAGTCTCACAATATCTTCTTGCAACTTTTCACAATGTTCCTGCGATTTGACGACCTTAAACAACTTTGTGTCATCAGCAAATTTGATAACCCTCGCTAGTTACCCCCACCTCCAGGTCATTTATGAAAATGTTAAAAGCAACGGTCCCAGCACAGATCCATGAGGGACCCCACTAACTACCCTTCTCCATTGCGAATAGTGACCATTTAACCCTACTCTCTGTTTCCTATCTTTCAACCAGTTTTTTAATCCATAACAATATACTACCTCCGATCCCATGACTTTCTAACTTCCTCTGGAGCCTTTCGTGAGGGACTTTGTCAACGCTTTCTGAAAATCCAGATACACAATATCCACCGGCTCACCTTTGTCAACATATTTGTTCACCCCTTCAAAGAAATGCAGTAGATTGGTGAGGCAAGACTTCCCTTCACTAAATCCATGCTGACTTTGTCTCATCAGTCCAATGCTTTAGAATGTGCTCTGTTATTTTGTTCTTAATGATGGTCTCTACCATTTTGCCCGGCACCGATGTCAGACTCACCAGTCTATAATTCCCGGATCTCCCTTAGAACCTTTCTTAAAAATCGGCGTTACATTAGCGACCCTCCAATCTTCCGGTACCACACTCGATTTTAAGGATAAATTACATATCAACAACAGTAGCTCCGCATGCTCATTTTTTAGTTCCATCAGTACCCTGGGATGAATGCCATCCGGCCCAGGAGATTTGCTACTCTTTAGTTTGCAGAACTGCCCATTACATCCTCCGGGTTTACAGAGATTTCATTAAGTTTCTCCGACTCGTCAGCCTCGAACACCCTGTCCGGCACCGGTATCCCAACCAAATCTTCCTCGGTGAAGACGAGGCAAAGAACTCATTTAATCTTTCTGCTATTTCTTTATCTTCCCTCGGTGCCCCTTTTACTCTCCGGTCATCCAGTGGCCCAACTGATTCTTTGCAAGTTTCCTGCTTTTTATATACCTGAAAATTTTTTACTATGTGTTTTTGCCTCTACCGCGATCTTCCTTTCAAAGTCCTTCTTAGCCTTTCTTATCAGTGCTTTGCATCTGATTTGACATTCCTTATGCCACTTTTATTATCTTCAGTCGGTTCTTTCTTCCATTTTCTGACGGATTCTCTTTTTGTTCCAATAGCCTCTCTATTTAACCACGCCGGTTGTCGTTTGGTCTTCTGCCTTCCTTTTCTGATACATGGAATATATTTGGCCTGGGCCTCCAGGACGGTGTTTTTGAACAGCATCCACGCCTGTTGTAGGTTTTTTACCCTATCCTTCGCTCCTCTAAGTTCTTTTTTTACCCATTCTCCTCCATTTTATCATAGCTCCCGTTTTTTGAAGTTAAACACGACATATTTGACTTCATTGTCTACTTTTTTGAAAGCAGATTTCAAAGCTGATCATATTATGATCACTGTTATTGGGCACGGTAGAAAAACAGTGCGGTTCTTTTGAGAAAGCTGTTGCCTTATATTGCCTGATAATATGTGGTGATGGTGTGGACTATAGCAAGTTTGAAATATTTAAGAAAAAAAAGGGAGGTTTTTCTGACCATCAAGCAGACCGCCTATGGAGTGCTAAGAAATTTTGGTGCTATAGCTCTGAGCACTGAGAGCTTCTGAGGTCTTTTCCTCCTTAAAATTTTTTTTATTTATATAGATACTAGTAAACATGCCCGTTTCTGGCGCAAATGAAATGGGCGCTAGCACGGTTTTCCTCCCGAACCCCCCCCTACTCACCCCTTCGGCGTTGTGAAGGCACTGACCGCCATTGTTGCGGACCTCGGCACGCCACCTTCAATCTGCTGAGTCATTGGTTGTGAAGCCACTGACGCCATTGCTACGCCCTCGACGTCATTACTTTTGACGTGAGGGTGGGGCCCCAACACAGTGATTTCGGTGGCTTCACCACCACGACCCCTTCGAACCGGAAGGAAGTGCCCGGAGGACCTGACAGTGACGTCAGTGTCCTCAGAACGTTGAGGGTGAGTTTTATTATATAGGATACTATACGAGTTTACAGATTGATGACAAGTACTCGAAGAACAGGATGACCCTCTACACACCTTCAAGGACACTACGATCCTCCCAAGGGGTATCCCTAACAAAACCCTCTCCAAAAGACATTACACGATGTGATACCCACAAGCGAGCCTTCTCTGGAGGTAGCCCCCACACTCTGCAATGCACTCTCTGAAAGGCTCCACTAAACACAAGACTATCTCTACTTCAGGGAGCAGGTGAAGGCTTGGCTCTTCAACCAGGCCTTTAATGGAAGAAGTAACTAACTTGTTAGTTATGCTCACATACACAAGAAGTGACATGGGCAACACATACTGCCGGAGGATATGTCTATCCACTTCTTCCCTAGCCTGAGATAACATTTAATCATCTGCTCTGGCCTCGTGCAACTTTTCTTTAAGTCACCTTATTTTCTAAGTCCTCTTTCCTTCCACGAAGAGGTCACTAGACCACCAGGGCAGTAGTAAGGGTAGGGGAAAATGTGATGTGGCGGAGCGAGGGTGTGTGGTGGGGCCGGGCATGTGCCCTCCTTTTTGGGGGACAAAATGTGGTAACCCTAGCTCTGGGGACTACCTGGGGATGGAAGGAGACTGACTGGCTTGGGAGGGGGAGGACGATTGGTTTACTGTGGTACAGCCTGGAGGGGGGGGGCTAAAGGAAGGGAGTCTGGGCTGACTGTCTTGTGAGGGTTAAGGGCTAGGGGGTCACTAACTGGCTTGTAGGGGGTATTGGCTGGGGGAGTTGGGCTGATTTACTCGGGTACAGGCAGCAGTGGGGCTGACTGGCTTGCGGGGTCAGAGGCAGGGTATCACCAACTGGCATAAATTGGTGGTGATATGGTCTTGGGGGAGGGGTAAGAGTTGAGGTCACTGACTTGCAGGAGAAGGGGCTGACGGGCTCATTGGGGTACAGGCTGTGGGGAGGGGGGTTGATTGGCTTGATGGGGATGGGGTGTAGACTGGCTGGCTTGTTGGGGAAGGGCTGAGTGCCTTGCTAGTTAGGGGGTGGAAGGAACTGATTGATTTCCTGGATGGTGAGGACTAGCTGGGGTGGTGCCTATTTAAGAGAGAAGGGACGTAGGAAGAGAGACTGGTGGGAAGGAAGGGGCTGAAAAAGAACTGGGCCATAATAGAATGGGTGACAAGGGTAGGGAAAAAGAGAGAGAAGCAGAGCAAGACTGGGGGGTCAGATTTTTTTCGCTGCCTTTGTATTTTTGCAAGTTCCGCTGCAGGAGTGCATTAAGGCCTTTCCTTTGACAAGCATGGGCAAATAGCCTTGGTACCATAAAACAGTCCCTTGAAAAGCTGCAGCAGAGCTCAGAATATGCATGAAATGCTGCCTCCACTCTATGCAAATGTAATGCAAATAGATCTGTCATGCATATGCAGTAGGGATATCCCAAAAACCCTATTTATTTGTAGCCCTCAAGGATTGAACTCGGATATCCTTGCTCTAATAAGTGAGAGAAGGGGCTTGAAAGAGTGTGAGGGTGAAAAAGTCTTTAAATTAAGCGTGATATACTCCTAATGAGTGAAATTCGGCATCTCTGTGTTTAGGTAAATAGGAGCCAGTTATTTTTCTTGTAGAGCTTACATTCAAGCCAAGACAAACCTGCAGAAATATGCTCCTTCCTAGCTCTCTTTCTTTCCCTCCCCTCCCCCTTCTCGGGAGGGGGGGGGGGTATCCCTCTGGCTTTGCTGGTTGGGTAGGAGCCTCCGGGTGATCAGCATGTGAAGCAGACCCAGTTTTGATACTTGGCCTGTTTTATGTCAGTGCTGCTCCATCCGCTGTGAATCCCTTGCAGGGCCTGACATTGCAGCTCCATAAGAGCAGCAGAGGAGTTCTGTGCCATATTAGTGCATGGAAAATTAATTTAATATGCATTTAACCTGTGCATTAATGAGTGTATTGGTCAATTTTCACACAGTTCTAATGTGAGTTAAAGAGATTATTAGCATCATGGTGTAAAACAAACAGAAAAAAATTATGAAGGGAGGGGGAAGCCACACTGGGGGGGGGGGGGGGGGGAAAGAAATGAACCAGCTTTTAAAATTTTGCCTTTGCACACCCTTAAATGAGGCCCCCTTTGAGAGAAGCTGGGAATATTTTCACAGTGTTTTTTAATATCTTCTCTGCTTCCTCCAGTGCCCTTCCTCTGTTCACATCAGTAGCAGTCTTGGACTGGGGTGCGGGACCATGCACCAGGACCTTAAAATCATACGTATGGAATGCAGCTGCCAGATTTCACCTTTAAGCGATAGCCATAACACCCCCCCTCCCCAACTCCCTATTGGACTGTAAATAGCTGCCGCTTCTTTAGCCCCTGGTGAGCTGAAGACAGGATGTGAGGAGGAGAGCTTCCACATCAGCCTGTGGAATGGCCTCCCTGTCTTTTAGTCCTTGAAAATTGTATTGCTGTGAAACTGAAGAGGACGTTTTGAGGCACAGGTTCCAGAGCTGAAGGTTGGGTTGGAGACTTTTTACAGGGCAGTGCAAAGCTCGGAAGGGGTCTGTGTGTTGAAGAGAGGAGACCCCTTCCGAGTCTCTTCCCCATTTCTGAGCTTGTGAAGATTCAGGCCCCGATGCTCAAAAGTCGAGTGTGCCTATAATCTGTCATTGAAATTACCAATTATGAAAAAGGAAATCGCATGCAAATGAGATGTGTGGAAATTCTGCAAGCGACACAGTAGGGAAAACGCTTAGCACATTCGCGGTAAGCGTCTATGTTCTACGCACGCCCAGGGAAAGAAAAAGCGGCAACCACATCGTAGGCATGCATTGAGTGACATCACATGGAGTTTCCTTCTTTTTTTTCCACAACAGCTTTTTAACAATACTGCTACGTGTGGGACACACATGCATTTAATACGTGCACATGACACATTTCACATGCATGTGCAGATACTGTTAAAAAATGCAAGCAAGACTGTTCCACTGAGAAGTTGCCTTCGTACAACGAAAGCTTCAGACCTGCTGGAACGTTTTGAACACTAAAGGTACGCGCTCCTTTGTGTGCATTGCACGGAAACGTCTATGCATCGCTCTAATGTGCTTCATGTAATACATCTGCATAGGATTATTGGTAGCTGTTACCATGAATGGTAAGAGTGACGCAGAATCCCATATGTTTATCACATGCTGAATAATATGAGTGCTAGACTGGCTACAACAGTCTAAATCAAACATTGTAAGCATGGAAAGTTTAAGCATCGGGGCCTCAGTCTGAAAACTGGCTGTAGTTTTCAAATAACCCATCTCTTAAAGAATGTGGCAACTGGTCTCTTCTTTTGCGCATGAGGTTAAAGTAGCCTCTGTGGTATTGGAATGGAGGAGTAGCCGAATGGTTAGTACAGTGGGCTTTGATCCTGGTGACCTGGGTTCATTTCCCACTCCAGTTCCTTGTGACCTTGGGCAAGTCACTTAACTCTCCATTGTCCAGATACAAAACTTAGATTGTGAGCCCTGTAGGGACAGAGAAAGTACCTGCGTGTGTGCTGTGTACGTCTAGTAGCACTATAAAAATAACCTCCTAAAATAAGGCTGCCAACTAGATCCTGATTCACAGGACAGGATTGAGCTAGAACTAGAAGTCCCAGCATGCACTGGTGTAAACCAAGGGGTGGATCAACCCGGTCCTGAGAATACCTGTGGAGCTTTGAAATTGAGCCCGTGTGGTGTGTGGATATGTAGCAGGAGGGTAAAATGAGGACAGGTGATGGGCTAATGTTTTTTTTACCTTTTTTTGTTTATAGGTTTAATAATATTACATTCAAAGAACAAACTTTATAAATGCATTAGCAAAATCAGCAGTAGCAAGATTCCTTGAACTTAAAACTTAGGGAAATATTCCTTCAAACTCAGTCCACAAAATTCTGAACCAAGATACAAGGAAATAACTAAGGAAAATGCTTTGTTTAATCTGAATCAATTACAGAGCAGGAAAAAGCCAAACATTCGCAGCTAGTTTAAACAGCATATTATTAACAAGTGGGCTCATTCAGGGAAGCATTTCTTTCACCTTCCTTAAGACAAATAAATTCCTGCAATTTCTTTAGGTCAAAGGTTATCAATAGAATCAAACAAAATAAAACATGGAAAAGAAAATAAGATGATACCTTTTTATTGGACATACTTAATACATTTCTTGATTAGCTTTTGAAGGTTGCCCTTCTTCCTCAGATCGGAAATAAGCAAATGTGCTAGCTGACAGTGTATATAAGTGAAAGCATTCAAGCATTACTATGACAGTCTGACAGGGTGGGAGGATGGGGGTGGGTAGGAAGTATGCATGGGGACATCAAAGCATATCATTGATATTCTAACAGGATGGGTGTGGATAGGTGAGGGGTGGAGAGAAATACAGCTTTATGGTTTATAATGGGCTAGGAACCCCAGATCCTTGTTAAGTCCTTTCTGTTGGGTGTTAAAATATTCAGTCATTCTGACTTCAAAGGTCTTACGTTCTTGTATGGTTTTAAAGTTACCTTTCAGGATTCTCACTGTGAAGTCACTGGTACAGTGTCCTGGTCCTGTAAAATGTTGACCAACAGGCGTGGGAACCCTACTGGCACCAGTATTGTTCATGTGATGTCTATGTAAATTGAATCTTGTCTTAAGCATCTGGCCTGTTTCTCCAATATAGCATCCTTCGTTACATTTTTTACACTGAATGATATATACCACATTGGAAGATGAGCAAGTGAAAGATTCCTTTATGTTGAATATCTTTCCTTTGTGGATGACTTCGGGGTCCTGTGAAATATTTTGGCATAGTTTGCAACTGGATAAATTACAGGGAAGTGTGCCCTTTCTGTTCCTTTTCAGTCTGTGATGGAAGTTTACTTCTGATTAGCTTGTGTTTTAATTGGGTGGCTGTCGGAAGGCCAGTACTGGTGGGGATGGGAATATCTCTTTCAGTAATTCATCCTCCTGGAGTATAGGTTGTAGATCTCTTATGATTTTCCTACCACACTCCTCTACTTTAGGTCAAAGAAAAGGCTAATGTTTTTTTGATGCTTGCTGAACAGGTGCCACACACTTTTTACTTCCCTTTTCCCCCTTCTTGTGTGTCTCCCTGGAGGAACAGTAAGGTAGGAAAGGCATGAAGCAAGTAGCCAAAGATATGGTATGCTGCTGTATTTCCAACAAAAGTATACATTTTCTATCAAACAAAAAAACAGGTGTGATATATCAGCAGCCAGAGGATAGAGTCTTTGAAACTCATGAGACATTATTAGATTGTATGGAAGCTGTGTAAAGGTGGGGGGGGGGGGGTTGGGATTGTTGTAGGCAGAACATTCTAGGCTGTTCCTTTCTGGAGGGAGGTCATCAGACACAGGCTGATAAGCCAGGCCTACCTTACTTGCACTCTAGCACACCCTGGAGAGATCCTTTCCAGTAATACTTTGGAACGGCACACAAGGCTGCGTGCCAGGTGATTCCAGATCTGGTTTTGTTACTTGCATGATGATGCAGATCTGAAATCACAGAGTACAGTGTGTCCTTACTCAATGATTATAGGTACTGAGTGACTTATAAAACACCTATTCCAAAGAAGAATAGCCATACTAGGCCAGACCAAAGGTCCATCTAGCCCAGTATCCTGTTTCAAACATTGACCAATCCAGGTCAAAATTCCTGGCAGAAACCCAAATAGTAGCAACATTCCATGCTACCAATCCCAGAGCAAGCAGTGGCTTCCCCATGTCTGGATCAATAGCAGACTATGGACTTTTCCTCCAGGAACTTGTCCAAACCTTTTTTTAAACCCTAGATATGCTAACCCCTGTTCCTACATCCTCCGGCAAAGAGTTCCAGAGCTTAACTATTCGTTAAGTGAAAAAGAAATATTTCCTCATATTTATTCCATGTAACTTCCTGGAGTGTCCCCTAGTCGTTGTACTTTAGGAATGAGTAAAATATCGATTTGCTTCTACTCGTTCTACACCACTCAGGATTTTGTAGACCTCTAGTGCACTGTGTCTAGTAGAAATCAACTACACAGGTACCAAGGTGTGCATCTCCTCCCTTCTCCCCCGCACTACATAGGTGTGAAGCTGCCACTAGACTCGGATTGAGTTTAGGGACATTTATAAATGAATCTGTCTTCATCTCCTGCTGGATATCTGCATTCTAAGAACAGCTGTGAGAAGCGGTTGTGGCCATTCAGTCTGAAACTAGGTATCAGAATATCTATTACAGGGTAAAGTTTGTAGGTGTCAAAAATTAGTTTGTCATGGAGCAGCTTGGGGGGTGGGGGAAACTACTTTACATCTAGTCCTCAGTGGACACACGGCCTGGTGCAAGGGATAATGATGGTGTATAACGTTTCATTTTATGAAGGGAGAACACGATGAAATTAATAAATTTAGAAAAAAGCCTGAACGGAGCGGTTGCCAGGCTCAAAGTCTGCAGGAGGCATAGTCTAGAGGACAACAGTTTGTTTCGGCTTCAGCACCAGAACTGGCCTGAAACCCACATTTGTCCTCGTTGCTGTGTCCCATGGCTGTCCTCCTTTCTCCTTCCTCTCCACCCTCAAACCAAAGGAGATCCTGCTTCCTTCCCACCCATAGATACCTCCTCCCCTCTAAGCCTATTCTACCACCCTGGTGGTCTAGTGGCTAGTCAGGCCACTGGTTCCAGTCCCAAAATAGCTGCTGCGACCTCCACTAGGACGTATTTATTTTTCTCCATTTATACCCGCTTAAACCTAAGCGGTTCACAATTTAAAAAAAAACATACATAGTCATCAAACATATAAATGGCGAGTGACCATACTCACTCGCAAATGTGCAGTAGAGACTTCCCTCTCTGTCCCGCCCCCGCGTCAATACGTGATGGCGGGGGCGGGACAAAGAGGGAAACTGTGCGAAGCCGCCGAGGTCGCTTCCGCTCCCCCCCCCCCCCCCGTCGGCCTTCCTTCTCTGCCTGTGTCCCACCCTTGTGTGACGTAACGTCAGCGAGGGCGGGACACATGCAGGGAAGGAAGGCCGACGGCAGCTCAGCTGATGTGCGTGCTGCGTTCCGGCAAATGGGTGTAACTTCAGTAGCAAAGAGAGGGCCCGGGCCGGGTAGAGGGTGGCGGCGGTGACTCCGGGTGGGGGAGCGGTAGCTGCGACCTCGGGGGGGGGGGGGGGGAAGCCAGCATCGACCTCCGAAAACCCCAATACTAGCCCGTTTTTGTGGGCTCAATGGCTAGTAGTAACATATAGTAACATAGTAAATGATGGCAGATAAAGACCTGAACGGTCCATCCAGTCTGCCCAACAAGATTAAACTCATTTTACATGGTATGTGATACTTTATATGTATACCCGAGTTTGCTTTGTCCTTGCCTTTCTCAGGGCACAGACCGTAGAAGTCTGCCCAGTACCGTTCTTGTACTAAGTTCTGAAGCTAACGTCAAAGCCCCTTAAAATTTACACTCCAGCCCATCCCTATCTATTCAGCCATGATCGGGGCACAGATGTAGAAGTCTGCCCAGCACTGGTTTTGCTTCCCAATTACCAGTGTTGCCACCCAATCTCCACTAAGATTCTGTGGATCCATTCCTTCTAAACAGGATTCGTTTGTGTTTATCCCATGCATGTTTGAATTCCATTACTGTTTTCATCTCCACCACCTCCCAACGGAGGGCATTCCACATATCCACCACCTTCTCTGTGAAAAAATACTTCCTGACATTATTCCTGAGCCTGCCCTCCGTCAACCTCAATTCATGTCCTCTAGTTCTACCGCCTTCCCATCTCTGAAAAAAGGTTTGTTTGCGGATTAACACCTTCAAATATTTGAACATCTGTATCATATCACCCCTGTTTCTCCTTTCCTCCAAGGTATACATATTCAGGTCAGCAAGTTTCTCCTCATATGGTTTGCAACGCAAATCCCAAACCATTTTTATAGCTTTTCTTTGCACCGCTTCCATTCTTTTCACATCTTTAGCAAAATACGGCCTCCAAAACTGAACACAATACTCCAAGTGGGGCCTCACGAATGACTTGTAGAGGGGCATCAACACCTCCTTTCTTCTGCTGGTTATACCCCTCTCTATGTACCCTAGCATCCTTCAGGCCAGGGCCGTCGCCTTGTCGCATTCTTCTTCACCTTCATGTCCTCTGACACCAACACCCCAAGGTCTTCTGAGTTGAGTTTAGTAATCTCTGCCTTCCTACCGGACACATACAAGACACAAGATTTCACGGTACCACACTAAAGTACTCAGGCTTCTCTAACTGCTTCATAGCACCAGGGACACCATTCTGTGAGGGCTGTTATTTTTTTGTTGATTTTATTTCTGTCCCTTGTTTTTGTTTCACGCATCACCTTCTGGGTGGTGGAGCATAAGCCTCATTACTTCGTTCTCCCAGCATCGTCTTGCACAAATGGCCGCCATGATGGGAAGCTGCGAGACTGTGCAAGGCTTGACCTGAGCCGTGTGTGATAGGGCAGCATGGATTTTCCAGGCTGTTTCCAGCAACTTTGGGAGGAGGGAAACAAATTAACAAAATGAACTGGTGTGGCCATAGTACTGGAAGGAGCCGTGTTGGAAGAAGCTTTTTAAGAGTGACTGCTGAGTAAAGATCAGAAATGTCAGCTGACTCTTTTTGCCCTGTACAGAGTCATGTTTATGTAATTTCTTTGCAAGCTATTTCCTACTATGTTCAGTACATGTACAACAGATAAAGTGCAGTACGTTAAAATAATAATTACACATTAAAAAAAAACATGCCAGATATAAAAGTGACAGCTGCTGCCCATAATGAACAAAATACATTCAAACAAGCCACTCATGTTATTTATTTATTTATTGCATTTGTATCCCACATTTTCCCACCTTTTTGCGGGCTCAGTGTGGCTTACAATAGAATAATAGAAATACATTTGTTACAACTTGGTTATGGATTACATTGTGGAGAGTTGTGCGAGACATTCGAATATCAATTAGGAATATGACAATGGAACATCAACATAGAAACATTGGAAGGAGACAATGGGAAGCTAAAGGGCAATGTTAGACAAAGACATATGGTGTACATAGTTCCGTGAGTAAGTGTATGATTGACTGGATTGCGGGATGAGGGATCAGAAGTGGGTGTATATTGCATTGATGAACAGTGAGTATGGAATCTGTGTTTTGGCTCTTTCCATAAGTTTGTTCAAACAGGTGAGTCTTCAGTAGTTTACGGAAGGAAGCTTGATCGTTAATCACTCTTAGGTTGCACGGTAGTGTATTCCAAGCCTGCGTGCTCATGTGGGAAAAGGTTGACGCGTGTAGCGTCTTGTATTTCAGGCCCTTGCATGTGGGGAAGTGGAGGTTGAGGTGTGTTCGGGATGATCTTTTAGCGTTTCTGGGTTGTAGGTCTATTAAATCAGACATGTACGCTGGGGCTTCGCCGTAAATGATCTTCTGGACTAGTGTGCAAACTTCTCCAGAGCCAGATTTGGCACTGAGAGAATTAATCAGTCCTCTACAGGGCTGGAAATGTTAGGTCTTCAGTTACTGATGAAATAGTGCAGAATCGGTTTGCTGCTCTGATCAATTTGGGTAGAGAATTCCAAATAGCGGTCATGAAACACCAAAAAGCATGACATCATAGAAACATGATGGCAGATAAAGGCCAACTGGCCCATCCAGTCTGCCCCTCACTGTAACCCCTAACTCTTCCTTTTCCTAAGGCGTTCGCATAGTAATAAAATTGCTTTAATCAGCAAGCTTTTACTCTTCAAATGCAAGGTATGCACAGGAGAATAAGGCTGCAGCCCTTCCTGTTATTACAGTTCCTTGCAGAAATGTTCACATCCTTGTAAGATTTTTCATATTCTACTGTGTAAAAACAACAAAACCCAGCTCAAAATCCATTAAAATAGGCCCTTAAAAGTAGTAGTGATTGCTAAATTCCTCTGGAGTAAGATCCCTAACCACACCCTCTCCAAAGGAAGTTACATGATATAAACACCTGCCAACGAACCTTCTGTGAAACAGTCCTCCCGCTCTGGAATGTACTTCCACAAAGTCTTTGCTTAACACAAGACTGTCTCTTCGTGAGGAAGCAGGTTGAAAGCTTCGCTCTTCTCCCAAGCCTTTACGCAAGAAGAAACTAACTAACTAGCTAGCCACACTCACAAGGGCTAACGCCAGCTGCATACACTGTAACAAGCCTTGGGCCCTTCTTACTAAGGTGCGCTATCGTTTTTAGCATGCGCTAAAACTAGCGTGCATTAAATGCTAGAGACACCCATAGGTGTTTATTTACTCTTGGATCATTTTCCTGAGCCTTTTCTGATTCCTGTGCGGGGTCACCTTTATTTTCTTCCTAGTTTCTCTTTTTCTATCTGATCTTTATATGTTCCATCTCTGCTTAAACCTTATGTTGTCTATTAAGATGTAACATGTATCATGTCTATTTATTTATTTATGTATGTATTCTTTTTATCCCACTGTTTTCCGAAAACAGTGTTGACATTGTAAGTAGTATACTGTGTTTATAAAGTTTTACGTGCTGTAATTGTGTATTTCCTATGTCCACTTTATTCTTGCTACACACCATCTTGAGTGTATTGCTTCAAAAAGGCAAGTTACTCCACAAATAGGGCTTGCATGCTAACGTGGCATGAAGGAAATCGCTGCAGAAAAAAGGTCATATGTTGTACTACATAGCGTTTTTCAAACAAACACTTTGAGGACACTACATACACGTGCTAAAAGGTTTTGTGGTCGGAGACCAAAGTGGCACTTTTTGGTCTCGGTGCTAATGATGTACAGGGGTCTGCAAAAAAGTAACCTCTTACAGTTTTTTTTGTTGGTTTTGGTTTTTTTTTTTTCAGTTTCTCAGCAACCGCTTTGAATTCCAATTAAAAATTTTACGTACTTATTAGTCATCAAGCTTATTATTACTGTTAAACAACATTTGATTATCTTAAGCTATGTTTGATGTTACTGACTTTTTAAAAGCATTACTACCTACTGATTTTTGCGTGTTGAAATGTTCAAGTTAAACACAGTAAAATAACGTTATTCAAATGATACAATGTGTCAGTATTTCGCAGTCACTGTAAATACTCAGTGTCCACCTCCAGCTTTAACCTCCAGCCTTCAGTCACTTTGGGAAGTTCTTAACAGCCTGGTCGATCGGTCCCTGTGGCAGGCTCTTCCAGATCATTGGCCGACAGCCTTGCCCGTGATTGCTGTTTCAATCTTTCCATGTTTTATTTTGTTTGATTTCTATTGATAACCTTAAGAATGGACTAACACGGCTACCACACTCCTCTGTTTCAATCTGAAATGCTTTAAAGAAATTATCAAATACAATTATTCAATTGTTTACAAAAGTCTACGCCACTGTGATGTTAACAGTAAGCAGATACACCATTTTTTTTTCAAAGAATGCTAGCTTTACAGTGCAGAAACAGTACAGAGAGGGTCCAAGGTTCAAACAAGTACAGAAAACCACAAAAGCACCAAGAGCCTTAGGAAAATGGGACACGATTCTTTATTAGCAACTGTTGATATTCCAAGATAGACCCGACATGGGCCATGTTTCAGTGCCTAGCGCCTGCGTCAGGGGTCTGGTGTTTTTTCAAGATAGAAACTTCTTTCCTATCAAGTTGGATAACAATCCGTACAGAGTCAAAGCAAGTTGTACTCGATGAGATCTCTGAACTAAACAAAAAGGGGGTGGGCGGGAGAGCCAACAGTCACCCAAGAGCACACGGTTCAGTATGGAGTGATACTATTGAAACTGGATCTTTAGGGAACTCCAATAGACAGGTTTCAATAGTGGGAAAGAAAGCCAGGAGTTAATGGGGAAACAGAGTAAAGGATACAAATTATCTCCGTCAACTTCATTCAAAGCAGCCTGTAGGTTCTAGGAAAACACACAAGTTGAAGTGTCCTATATATATATACAAATGCTAGAAGCCTAACAAACTTGAGCTTCTCATTTTCCCCCCAAAACCCCCCTCCCCACTCCCCCCCCCCCCCCCCCCCCCCCCCCGTTTCTATTTCTGTTCATGGCTCCTCTCATTCTCCCTGTCTCCTCAGCTCGAAACCTGGGGTCATCTTGGCTCTTCTCTCTCCTTCTCTGCTCATATCCAGCAGATCACCAAGACCTGTCGTTTCTTTCTTTACAACATCCGTAAAATCCGCCCCTTTCTTTCCAAGCACTCTACCAAAACCCTCATCCACACCCTTGTCACTCTCGTTTAGACTACTGCAATCTGCTTCTTGCTGGCCTCCCAACTTAGTCACCTCTCCCCTCTCCAATCGGTTCAAAACTCTGCTGCCCGTCTCGTCTTCCGCCAGGGTCGCTTACTCATACTACCCCTCTCCTCAAGTCGCTTCACTGGCTCCCTATCCGTTTTCGCATCCTATTCAAACTTCTTCTACTAACCTATAAATGTACTCACTCTGCTGCTGCTCCCCAGTATCTCTCCACACTCGTCCTTCCCTACACCCTTCCCTGTGCACTCCGCTCCATGGATAAATCCTTCTTATCTGTTCCCTTCTCCACTACTGCCAACTCCAGACTTCGCGCCTTCTGTCTCGCTGCACCCTACGCTTGGAATAAACTTCCTGAGCCCCTACGTCTTGCCCCATCCTTGGCCACCTTTAAATCTAGACTGAAAGCCCACCTCTTTAACATTGCTTTTGACTCGTAACCACTCGCCTCCACCTACCCTCCTCTCCTCCTTCCTGTACACATTAATTGATTTGATTTGCTTACTTTATTTTTTGTCTATTAGATTGTAAGCTCTTTGAGCAGGGACTGTCTTTCTTCTATGTTTGTGCAGCACTGCCTACGCCTTGTAGCGCTATAGAAATGCTAAATAGTAGTAGTAGTAAAATAAGATGGGAGATGGGTAGAAATGAGCCTGCAAATAGGTGGGAAAATGTGGGATATAAATGCAACAAATAAATAAAAATAAATTCCATGTGTGAAGGGAAAGAGTTTTCTGGTAGGGCTGTACTACGCCCGCCAAGACAGAATGAACAGACAGATGAACAAATGTTTACAGAAATTAGGAAAGCTGGCACATTGGGGAACATTATAATCTCAGATTTCAATTACCCCGATATTGACTGGATAAATGCTACATCGGGGAGCTGTTACGTCCTGTTCTTTCTCCTTAAAGTTTTAGGCACTGATCAGAGTTGCAGAATTTTATTTTTAAATGAAGCATTTAAATCCTGTCAACCAACTCTTCTATGCTGTCTCGAACCTGGAAACCCCCCGTTTTATTTTTGTGCATTTTGGAGGAATTTCTAATGGCCTCTTTACCATTCATTTTAACATGGTGTTTGCACAGATGTCCTTTTGGCATCGTGCAGCCAGTATGTGCCTGCCGAATGCTCAATACCTGCACACTTCTGCCCATAGTAGCTTTCTGCATTGGCCTCTTTGTTATTTTGGATCATCCTTTTTTTTTTTTTTACTAATGGATACCCTGGTGGATGAGCGTTAATACTTAAGTGGGGCAGGGGCTGCTAAGTCTGGGCAGTGTGCAGGCCTGACCCTTTTGAGCTGAGCATCCACTCACTTCTGTGTGCGGTTGAGCCCTTTCGCCATGGCAGAGGGCTGGACTCTGCTGATTCAGTAGCTGGACCTACAATGGAGAAGGAAAGAAAGGGAATGGGACTTACATACCGCCTTTCTGTGGTTTTTCCAATTCCATTCAAAGCGATTTACATATTATATACAGGTACTTATTTGTACCTGGGACAGAGAGAGACGTTTGCTTTACTGGACTACTGCAACTCACTATACGCAGGTTGCAAAGAGCATACACTGAGGAAACTTCAAACAGCCCAAAATACGGCAGCCAGACTCATCTTTGGAAAGCCAAAATATGAAAGCGCAAAACCATTACGAGAGAAACTGCACTGGCTTCCACTCAAGGAACACGTGACTTTTAAAGTATGCACATTAGTTCACAAAATCATCCATGGCGAAGCTCCAGCCTACATGTCTGAGCTAATAGACTTACCACCAGAAACGCCAAAAGATCATCCCGAACCTTCCTCAACCTCCACTTCCCCAATTGCAAGGGCTTGAAATACAAGACGCTACACGCGTCAACCTTTTCTCACATGAGTACGCAGTTTTGGAATACACTGCCGTGCAACTTAAGAACAATCCACGAGCAAACTTCCTTCCGCAGATCATTGAAGACCCATCTTTTTGAAAAAATTTACGGAAAGAGCCAAAGCATATAAAATCCACACTTACTGTTTAGTAATGCACTATAAATCCACTTCTGAACTCTCATCCCCCGTAATCCCACATCACTCATACCTTTACTCACAGAAATATGTATACCATATGTCTTTACGCCTTAATATTGACCTTCAAGCTCCCATTGTCCTTCCAATGTTCAATGTTTGTGTTCCATTGTTGCACTCCTTAACGACACTTCGATTGTCTCGCATAATTCTGCACAATGTAATCCATAACCAATCTGTAACAAATTGTACTTCCATCATTCATTTCTTATTGTAAGCCACACTGAACCCGCAAAAAGGTGGGAAAATGTGGGATACAAATGCAATAAATAAATAAATAAATTTGGATTTAACTCATGCTTGTTCAGTAGTAGCTTGAGGCATGTTACATTCAGATGGGTATTTCCGTGCCTCAGAGACCTTACGATCTTAGGAACTGATGCAGTAAACTGCTACCCATTCATGCAGCTGTTTATGCTTTGTTTTCCTGCACTAATATTACTCCAAAGGCAGAAAAAAAGAGGAGCATAATCGGTGTGAAACCACTGCGCTAAAGGGTAGCGACATGGACATGTAAATTGCTGCATTTTAAACTGCTTCTGATGTAAAAATTGTGCTAAAATGTAGGCTGGCGTAAAGATGCAACACAACAGCAGAGGATTCTCCCCCAACCCCCAAAACATCCCTGTGGTCCAAGTGGGCCCTCTGATTCCCTTCCTTGTGTGTGCACCTTTTAAGTTGGTATCAAGAGCAATGCCCACTCATTTCTGTCTTGAAAAATGGCAATGCCTGACTTCATGTGGTGTGTCCCATGATGCATTGCACAAGGTCATATGCCACCATTTTCCAGATGGCAGCAGTGAGTAGGCCTCTTGCCTCCCAACTTAAATGTGCACATGGGGGCCTGGGAAGTGGGCTAATTTGGACCACTAGGGTCATTTAAGGTCTGAGGGGCCCATGTGTGCCACCAGGGATGTTTTGAGGTTGAGGGTCTAGGGGAGCCCACTTGAGCCATCGGGAACAGTAGAGCACAGCTCTAATGAAAGGTTACTGCAAATATGTACCTGAGAGTTAAGTGACTTGCCTAAGATCACAGGGACCATCAGCAAGATTTGAACTCAGCTTCCCTAGTTCTCAGCCCACTGCTCCAACTATTAGGCTACTCCTCTCCTCCAGAGAAGTAGAAGCATCAAGGTTTGGCCTCGAAGCAAGACTTTCCCAGATGTTGCTGCTTTCAATGTACATGGGTAAATCTGGAACCTTTTAGCATTAAGACAGATATGCAGTAGACCAGTGTGAAGACGGTTAGCTTGGCAGAGTTTAAAAAGGGTTTGGATGGTTTCCTAAAGGACAAGTCCATAAACCGCTACTAAACAGACTTGGAAAAATCCAAAATTCCAGGAATAACATATAGAATGTTTGTACGTTTGGGAAGCTTGCCAGGTGCTCTTGACCTGGATTGGCCGCTGTCGGGGACAGGATGCTGGGCTTGATGGGCCTTTGGTCTTTTCCCAGTATGGCATTACTTATGTACTTATGACTATGCATTCATACATTACTACTACTTATCATTTCTATAGCGCTACAAGGCATACGCAGCGCTGTACACCATACACAAAAAGACCGTCCCTGCTCAAAGAGCTTACAATCTAGATAAGACAGGTAACAGAACAATTAAGGGTAAGGGAATAAAGAGGTGAGAATAAAAGGACAGGGCAATTGAGTAGTGGTTAGGAGTCAAAAGCAGTGGTAAAGAGGTGAGCTTTAAGTTTGGACTTGAAAACGGTCAAAGACTGGGCTAGACGTACAGGCTCAGGAAGTCTATTCCAGGCATGAGGTGCAGCAAGATAAAAAGAACGGAATCTGGAATTAGCAGTGGAGGAGAAGGAGACAGATAAGAGAGATTTATCTACAGAACGGAGTACCCAAGGGGCCGGGGCGTAGGGAGAGACAAGACTGGAGAGGTACTGGGGAGCGGCAGAGTGAATGCACTTATAGGTCATGCCTTCATCATGTCTAGGGTGGACTACTGTAATGTCATCTAGGCTGGTGTCTGTGCCTATAATATTGACAACTAGTCTAGAAGGCTACCATTTGTCTACTTGAATAATGTGAGCGATTTGACCGTGTCATACCATTGCTCTATGATCACCTCCTGGTTTTCCCATTCAGCATGGGATTCATTTCAAGATTCTGGTTTTATATCACAAATCTTACGTACTAGTATCTCACTCTTTCCTCTCACTGGCTGTTTTTTTTGCAATTGTAGTCAGTTACTGCATTCACAACACGACTATTGACTTGCTGTTCCACCAGTACTGCAAGTTCATGTTGAATCAACTAGAGAACATGCTTTCCTCTTTCACTGCCCTCCATCTGTGGAACTCGCTCCCACTCCTATGGTCGTCAGAGCACTCTTACCAAAAATGTAGGTTGGCCTTAAGACTCAACTTATTTAATAAGGATGAGAAAGCAGAAATTTTTTTTCATTTCATTTTTTTCATTTGTTTTTGTTTTCAAACAAATGTCATTCATTAATAGTGTACACTATGGGGCTCATTTTCAAAGCACTTAGACTTACAAAGTTCCACAGGTTATTTATCCGGCTTATTTTCGAAAGAGACACAAATCGGGAGATGGGCGTCCTTCTCTTAGGGTCACCCAAATCGGCATAATTGAAAGCCGATTTTGGGCGTCCTCAACTGCGTTCCGTCGCGGGGATGACCAAAGTTCATGGGGGGCGTGTCGGAAGCATAGCGAAGGCGGGACTGGGGCGTGCTTAACACATGGGCATCCTCGGCCGATAATGGAAAAAAGAAGGGCGTCTCTGATGGGCATTTGGCCAACTTTACTTGGTCCATTTTTTCTTGCGACCAAGCCTCAAAAAGGTGCCCGAACTGACCAGATGACCACCGGAGGGCATCGGGGATGACCTCCCCTTACTCCCCCAGTGGTCACCAATCCCCCTCCCACCCTAAAAAAAAAAACGTAAACATTTTTTTTTGCCAGCCTCAAATGTCATACCCAGCTCCCTGACATCAGTATGCAGGTCCCTGGAGCAGTTTTAGTGGGTACTGCAGTGCACTTCAGACAGGCGACCCAGGCCCATACCCCCCCCCTACCTGTTACATTTGTGCAGGAAACAGCGAGCCCTCCAAAACCCACCAGAAACCCACATGTAGGTCCCCCCCCTTCACCCCTTGGGGCTATGGTACTACTACTTAACATTTCTAAAGCGCTGCCCGGGTTACGCAGCGCTGTACAATTTTAACAAAGAAGGACAGTCCCTGCTCAAAGGAGCTTACAATCTGGTAGTGTTGTATAGTTGTGGGGAGTGGCTTTTGGGGGGGCTCAGCACCCAAGGTAAGGGAGCTATGCACCTGGGAGCAATTTCTGAAGTCCACTGCAGTGCCCCCTAGGGTGCCTGGTTGGTGACCTGGCATGTCAGGGGGACCAGTGCACTACGAATGCTGGCTCCTCCCACGACCAAAGGGCTTGGATTTGGTCGTTTCTGAGATAGTCGTCCTCAGTTTCCATTATCGCCGAAATCCGGGGACGACCATCTCTAAGGTCAACCTAAATGTTGAGATTTGGGCGTCCCCGATAGTATTATCGAAACAAAAGATGGACGCCCATCTTGTTTCAATAACACGGGTTTCCCCGCCCCTTCACAGAGCCGTCCTGCGAGTATGGCCCCAGGAAAACTTGGGCGTCCTGTTCGATTATGCCCCTCCACGGGATTCATTTTCAAAATAGTCCAAAAGTATCATAAAGCTCCATTAGGACATTTTCTTCTTTCAAACGTCCAAATCAGTATTTTTGAAACCTATTTTGCAGATGTTTTATCTATGGCAATTCATTTGCAGTGCCATTCCAGATCACAAGGGGTTGTGTTGGGGGTATTTCAAAGGTGGGACTAGGGCGTGCCTAACACTTGGACATTTTACAGCAATAATGGAACTAAACAAACGCCAATGACTAAAACCAAGACGTTTTGGTCTAGACCTGTTTTCAGAATAATTAAGTCACAAAAGGTGCCCTAGATGACCACTGGAGGGAATCAGGGGACACCCCCCCCCAATACACCCCCAGTGGTCACTTACTCCCTCCCACCCCAAAAAATGTGAATAAAAATATGACAGCCTCTATGGCAGCCTTAGATGTTAGACAAGTCTTTTAGAGCAGCATTCTGGTCCCTGGAGTGGTGCAGTGTATGGAGTGGGGGACTCTGGTCCCTATCTCTCTCTACCTGTCTCACTTGTGGTGGAAATTGTGACCCCTCCCAAAGTCACCAAAGCCCTACTGTACCCACATATAGGTGTCCCCTTCATCCATAAGGGCTATTGTAGTGGTGTACAGATGGGGATAGTCATCCTACCAGTTTGTATACTGTCTTTTTTCCTCTTCTCTGAATTCTCAGCGGGCCTGTTCTTCATCTTTTACTTTCTGACCTCCTTTTCTTCTGATTCCTGTCATGTAAAATGCAGTTCTTTTCCTGCTTTCCCTTTTAGTTTTTAGTGTGCTTCCGAAGTCTGGTCCTGGAGGGCCACTTGCCAGTCAGATTTTCAGGATATCCACAATGGATATGCGTGAAAGAGATTTGCATATAATAGAGGCAGTGTATGCAGATCTAGTTCATGCATATTCATTGTGGATATCCTGAAAACGTGACTGGCAAGGGGTACCCCAGAACTGGACTTGGGGAAACACTGTTGTAGTATATCAAAAACCAATTAACATAAACATACCCAGGGTGGACAGATTGAGCTTCAGTAGCTAGAGAACATGGTCAGTGCTGGGCAGACTTCTATGGTCTATTCCCTGAAAATGACAGACAGATCATGATCAAGGATACATATATAGTTCACACCATACTTTATGCGATAAGTTATCTTGTTGGGCAGACTGGAAGGGTGTATAGGTCTTTATCTATGGACAAATTCCTGGAGGAAAAGTCCATAGTCTGCTATTGAGACAGACATGGGAAGCAACTGCTTGCCCTGGGATTTGTAGTAAGGAGTGTTGCCACGATTTAGGTTTGTGCCAGATACTTGTGACCTGGCTTGGCCACTGTTTGGAAAACAGGATACTGGACTAGCTGGGCCATTGTTCTGAGCCAGTATGGCTACTCTTTATGTTCTTATCTGCTGTCATCTACTATGTTACCAGCGTCTAAAATACTTTTGTGTGTGTTGGGGAAGGGGAGGAATTATATTTTGTGAGGGTCTTTGTGCTGTTAGAACTCTCTCAGGACACCTCACCAGAGTGGCTAAGGAGGTAGACTAGATGGTGATGAGTAGATTCAGTTAGTTGGGGGGAGGTGATTACCCACAAAGATTCAGATGATCCACATATAACATTACAAAGACTGGATTATTTATATGTAACTACAGTGCTGCACACACCTTTGTAACACTGTACATATGTTTAATCACATTAGTAGTAGTTATGGGAATCCTGGATTGGACCTTGAAGCAAGAAGGGATATTCCAGGGATGGGGATGAGAATTGCGCTGGTTTGGGAGTAGGAAATGAGAAGGTGTTTCAGCTATGCTTTCATGCCGTTAGGTGAGACTAGAGAGGACAATGTTAGAGAATGACACGGGGACAAAGTTTGTCTCTGTCCCATCCCTGCCCTGTCCCCATCTCTGTCCTCATCTACAGAAGCCTCGAACAATTGTGATTTTATATTTAAATCTTTTTATTAAAATATAAAAAGGAACAATATGCTGTGCAACTGTTGTGTATAAATTACAAATAGAGAACAATAATAACAATGAGCAGCTATAATAACCCTCCTTCCCACCCCACCCTACCCTTCCAACCCCAACAATAGCTGATTTCTCTACCCCCAAAGAATCCTAATCCACCCTGTTAAAATGTCCAGGGGTACAAAATACAACCCGTTCTGTATGCCTAGAGGGGAGAATATGTTCTATGAAGTACTGTTATGGTTTTTTTTTTTTAATCTGTGGCTGAAATAAGAAGTCATCAAGAATTCAGGCTTCAGTTTAGCTCTTCTGTCTTCCCCAGTCCTTTCCTGCAATAGAAGATGTCTTCTAGAAGATGTGCTGGTAGGATGTACAGGATCCCCCATGCAAAGTTTGCTAGTTGTGGCCAGCACGTTTGCTGTTTTCTCAAAACTCAAAATATCGTCTGCATCACTCAAACATAAATAACAGCCCAGTTCATTAACAGGCCTCAAAGTAGAAAATGACACAGGGACAAAGTTTGTCCCCGTGGTTACTGCTGGTCCCCATCCCCATATCATTCTCCAGACAATGTTCATTTTCTCCTAGGGGAAGGGAATAGAAAGGAGAGAATAAAGTGGGAAAATAGATGCCCCCATCCCCCCACCCCTGGAGAGAGAGCAGTGGAAAGCTCTGTGTATCTTCGGTCTCCTGTGAGGTTAAACTGGGTGAGTTTCTGGCTCACACTCAGTAACTGAAAATGAAACTGAAAACTTTTTTTTTTTTCTATTTTTGCAAAGTGTTTTTTGCTTGTGAATATTGACGTTGCTTTCTGATTTCTTGGGAATTTTTGTCTGATGAAACGGTACTTGGGGAGTGGGCTGCCTCTGTGAACTGTTTGTTTGTAAGAGTCTGGTTGGCCCTTCCTGTCCTGGAATGTCTCTTCAGGAAAATCGGCAACAGAATTGGAGAAAAGCCTGGGATAAACCCAACTGTGAAAATAAAAACTGGAAATGAGCTCTGGCCTATGGCAAGTTGGACAGAGTAGATGGTTTGTAGCCCCTTCCCCGCTTTATGGTTTTATTTTTAAAACTTGTATGTGGTCTCCTCAATACGCAGTTAGCAGAAAAGGTCCAACAGAAGCATTAAAAGTGGAAGTCACCCACCCACCAGACCTGCACTTTCTCTCCCAGTGCAGATGCGGCTCTTATGTGTCTTAGAAAGCTCTCTTGGCCCTAGGGGGTGACTTTTTTTTTTTTTTACAGTGGATCAAAGCGCTTGTGGATCATGTATAAATTCCAGTGACTGGTATTAATAGCAGAGGCCATTTCATGCTGTACTGTTGTAAAACTTCGGCTGGGGTTTCACAATTAACTTTTACGCAGAGCTGGGTGTCCTTTCAGCTTGTTATTGAGAAGTCTGGTGAGTCAGGAGTAGGTGTGTGCTGACTGCACACCAGTGCCCCTGCATATGCTCTGTGTGTGGGTAAATTAAAATTAAGCAGTATTACTACCAGTTAACCAGTGAAAACAAACAAAATGAGTTCAGCATGTCCAAATTCCAGCCTGGCCCAACTTCTCCCAGCACATTTGGAGGGGGAGGCGGGGGGCGCTATTCTTTATCTACAGGTTTTGTTGAAATTTGGTAGGGGACATGGACCCTTTAATAAGAATCTCTCCTACCAGATTTCAATCGGAATCCTCCAACTTACAGAACTAGGGGAGCCCTGTTCAAATCCCACTGTAGCTCCTTGTGTTCAAGTCGCTTAACCCTCCAGGGACAGAAAAACACCTGCTATACTTGAATATACACCTCTTCAATAGCCTTCAGGCTTGCAGGCGGCATATAAGAAATAGAAAAGAGCATGTGTACAGACAGGATGACAGTGATGAAACACAGCTAATGAGTCAGGATCAAAGTGTGATACCCATCCACTGGCATCCTCCTCCGCTCGCAAACACGTTTGCTGAAGAAAAAGAAAGGGAAGTAAAAAGGAACCTTTGTATTGTCCAGCCCTTGAGAACAATTTCTGACAATGGCTGAACACCAGTAGTTCTGGAACACATCCCTCTAGTAAATGGATATAATGTTGGAATTGTTAGGTGTATGACATTTGCAAGGGATGTTTAATTTTCTGATTTGTCCCCCCCCCCCCCAGATTTTCATGTTTCTTCAGTTTGTTCTGCACATTTGATTTGTATCTTTGTATGTATATTAAAAAGTTTAAAACACAGAAATCAAATAGTAACATAGTAAATGACGGCAGATAAAGACATGTACGGTCCATCCAGTCTGCCCAACAAAATAAACTCATTTTACACGGTATGTGATACTTTATATGTATACCCGAGTTTAATTTGTCCTTGCCTTTCTCAGGGCACAGACCGTAGAAGTCTACCCAACACTGTTCTTGTACTAAATTCTGAAGCTAATGTTGAAGCCCCTTAAAATTTACACTCCAGCCCATCCCTATCTATTCAGTCACGATCAGGGCATAGACCGTAGAAGTCTGCCCAGCACAGGTTTTGTTTCCCCAATTACCGGCGTCGCCACCTAATCGCTACGATTCCACAGATCCATTCCATCAAAATGGATTCCTTTGTGTTTATCCCATGCATATTTTAATTCTATTACCGTTTTCATCTCCACCACCTCCCGCGAGAGGGAATTCCACATATCCACCACCCTCTCTGTGAACAAATACTTCCTGACATTACTCCTGAGTCTGCCCCCTTCAACCTCAATTCTGTGCCCTGAAAATGGCAGATACAAATCAAGGTAAGGTATACACAAAAAGTAGCACATATGAGTTTATCTTGTTGGGCAGACTGGATGGACCGTGCAGGTCTTTTTTTCTGCCGTCATCTACTATGTTACTATGTTCTCGTCTCCGGAAAGTTTATCTTGCAGATCTCTCAGAGCACTGCCCCCTTGCACTGAAATAGAAAGTATGACAAATTACTGCTGAGTCCAGAGCATTTACTTTGGGAACATGGAGCATGACTTCTTGCTTGACCTATGGTAATATATATAATCTGAGCTTTTTTCAGGGGGGTACTCTGTGATACTGAGTACCGGCACCTTGTCCACTGCCTGCTAAAAGTGATGCAAGGTCCCCAAATGTTAAAGAAAGAGCCCAAGCTCTGCACACCAACTGCAAATATAGATGGTGTCCTCCACTGAATAACGTATATATTCGAATATAAACTGAGAGTCTTGGTCCTCCCCTTTCCATGACAAGATGGTGTCTGTCTGTTCTCCAATCTTTACCTGCAGGATCTGATTCCAAGGGTATTGGTGTTTCTCTCTAGGGGGCCCTTTTACTAAGCCACATAAGCGTCAAAATGGAGTTACCTCATAGCTCTTGTGGTAATTTTTCATTTTTGTCACGCGTATTGTATTGGACACGCGCAGGTCATTACCACTTGGTTACTGCATGAGACTTTACCGCTAGGTCAATGGCTGGCAGTAAGGTCTCAGACCCAAAATGGATGCAGTACAATTTTTCATTTTGCCGCATGTCCATTTTCGGCAAAACTTTTAAAAAGGCATTTTTTTGCAGGTATGCTGAAAAATTATTCTGCGCGCATTCAAAACACACGCTTACGCTACTGCGGGCCATTTTTCAGTGCACCTTACTAAAAGAACTCCTAGCTTATTTATGGGACTTACAGAGGAGGTGGCGGGGGAAGGAATATTTGGCCCATGGTGGAGGGAGTGAATTGACCATTAGAGAATTATAGCCCCTCTGGAGGTTGGTATCCACTTCCAAAGGGGCTAGTAATTCCTCTGTAAGCAAGCCTGTCTGGCTGTATCTAACAGTACAGTCTTAACTTGGGAAGAAAGTCTTTTGCAATATTACCACTTTGTTGCCTGCTTCATGGATTTTGGATTTCAAGGAAGGCTGTCCCTCATCATGTCCTATGGCCTTCTCACGTGACCTTGTGATTTCCTTCTGCTCCTCTGGGTTTCCAGCTCAGCTGAGCCTTTTACTGGAGGATCCAGTGCTGTTGGGGGGAAGGGGCTTCTCCGTTGTTTGTTCGTTCGTTCCTCTCTCCCTCTAGCCCAGCCATTATAGGAACATATGTACCCTCAGCAGCTACATAGATGTCACTGTTGTTTGATGGCTGCTCACCCTTCTCTACCCAACTTCTGTGTTGCTTTCACAGCATCTAATTATTTTACACCTTTTTTTCCCTGTAGTAGTTCAAGGTGAGTTACGTTTAGATACAGTAGGTATTTACTGTCCTAGAGGGCTTACAATCCTAAATTTTATACCTGAGGCAGTGAAGGGTTAAGTGATATACTCAACATCAAAAGGAACATCACTGGGATTTGAGCCCTGGCTTGTTAGAGTTCATATTTATTATTTTTGATATATAACATCTTTCTGTGCAGGGCTGTGGAGTCGTAGTGAGAAGCCATTTTGGGTGGAGTTGGAGTCGATAAAAATGTACCGACTCAACTCCATTTTCAAAATGTAAAAAAAACAAAACAAAAAACATTATAATATATGGTAAATTTTATCATTTTTTACTTATATATACATATCTTTATCCTGGATCTAAAGTTATATATACCAGTATTTAGCTCCAGAACAAAAAATTTAAAGCCTAATATCAGTTGGAGCTGGCATTGAAGGTTTGGTGTACCGACTCCTCAGCCCCATTTCTGTGGTACAGCCAAAGTGGTTTACATATTAAGTACATTTTGTGTATGGATTTAATAAAAGATATTTTATTTTGCTTTTGTTGTAGAGGAAATGACAAGCACCACCTTGAAAGAGAAGATGACGAGAAAAAAATGATCGCGAGCATAGAAGACTTAAGGGACGAGGTCTCTGCTGTTCCAGTTTCTTCGCCAGTTCCTCCCCCTCCTCCACCCCCACCCCTGTCAGCCCCTATGACAGTCATCCCCCTCCCAGTAGTCTCCAGCCCTCCCAGCAGTTAACCAGGCCAACCTGTCCCCACCCCTCCTGCAGCGTCATCCTTCTTTGGTGGGCTCCTCCTGCGTGGGCAAGAGCTTTTGGTTGCACCTGTTATCCACAGACCTACAGGCCCTGTTTCTTCTGAGTTGACGGTCAGCACGCCTCCTTCAGGGAGCCCCAAGCAACTGCAACAGTACCCTGCTTCGCTGCTGACCATCTCCCAGCACCATGTTGTTCAACCCATCCAACCTCAGCCTCAACTCCCACATCCCCCTCCCCCTCCTCCTCTTCCGCAGGCCCCAGCCCAGCAGCTCGGTGCCCTGCGGCTGACAGCAGTGGAGGATGCCAAGTCTAGTGAACAGAAGAGGAGGCCTGGAGGGTGAGTGTGCAGAGGAGCCCATTATGGGTTAATACTTGGATCTGGCCTGCAATGGGTGTCTTGTTCTAGACGAGAAGGTTTAGAAGCTAATCAATGTATGCTTGTTTCAAACGGGGGTGATTTTCTGGGTAACCAGAATATTTGAGGTGAAGCTGTTTTTCTTAGTCTCGTATGCAGATAGGTCTCTTGAATATTTACAAGGAACAGACTAAAATCATGACTGGGGGGGGGGGGAGGGGGGCTAGGTTTAAGGCCCACTAAGTTTTGTGCTGTTTGTGCAAAATGAGGAGCCTGCTTCTGATGTAACCAGATGAAGGGAAGTATGTTTTTTTTTTGTGTTTTTTTTTTTTTTAAACAATATACTCCGTATTTGCAGCTCGACACTATTTACAATGTAAAGTAAGAAATACAACTGAAGCAAGGCAGGAAGTACACCCCTTTCCACAAAGGACAAACTAACAGTAATTGAAATTTTAAAAAAAATATTTATAGTGAGAAAAGAGACCTCAGAGACCAGTAAAAAAAAAAAAAAAAAAAGTCATGCCCATACTAAGGGACTTCTCCTTATCATCGGTCTCAAAAACTCCCGATTTTTCTTTTGTACATTAAATTACTTCAAATAAAAGTGAATTTCAATCATATTTTATTCTTCGCAGACTCATTGCTCAATATCCACAGTGAATGCAAATGCCAAAGTAAGCACTTATCTTTTAAATGCCCAACAGGGCCACCATTTCAGCTGGTCTGGCTTCCTCAGGGGCTTCATGCTAAAATTATCACTTGTTTCATAAAGAGTCTTGTTTGTTTCCAGAAGCTCCCGACTGGCTTTGACAGCCTCCTCTGCCTGAGAAATTGTTTAAAAAAAAATATCCCAAGGTTGGAACCTCATGTGGCGTTCTAATTTCCAAGAATACTGATACCCATAATTAGTCACTATCCTCCCTTCCCCGGACAAGATGGGTTAGACCGACCCTTGATGCTGTTTCCCCCAGTTCATTCAGTGTCAAACTATGAGCTTTTGGTGAATATAACTGACTCAGATTTGCAAAAATATTTTCTGCCATTTTAGAACAATTCTAACTGTAGCGGGGAATGCAGCTTATTCCTCCAGTAGCAATAAGAGCTGAGGATTCCATCCAATGATTAAAAATTATATTTGTTTTCCTCACTGTAGTAGCTTTATTTTTACGTTTTCTGACACTCTTGCCCTGAACCCCCAACAGATCCATTTAACCAAAAAGTGCACTCATTGGTGTTGGGGGTCAGTCAAAGTCCTACAATATTGCCCCAAAATGGAAGGATTTCAACCCAGCATGACTGTATTTTACGGCATTACCATAAGGCATGAAAAAGTGTTGTCTACTAGACATTTTGAACATTGTGCATTTGCAACAATCTCAGCCTTAAATGTCTCAGTCTGTGAGAAATAGGCCCTGTGAAGCAGCCGAAACTGACACTCGGTTCAGCACTGTATACTTCGTAGGTATTTATGATATTAAAGAGGTAAGATTTAATGCCTGTACCCCAAAACCCAGATCTGGAACCCATCGCTCTAAGGGTGCATTATGATCCCCGGATGAAATGAAACTACACAATGCCTTGTGGTAATTTCAAACTGAATTCTTCTCCTGACTATCCATATCCAAGAGCGTTCTAAGAGAAAATCCAAGCCCACAGGATTCAAGGATCGCACATAATGAGACAGTTGCATATAGTATACATGTCCTCCCTCTGAATTCTGGTTTTTGACAAAAGTCTTCAGATGACCTCTGGCCGGGGAGCCTTGAATAGCTACGGCTTCGAGTGGAGGAATAACTTCGGCTCCAGTCATAAGGCTCCGGCGCAGGCTGTAGGGCCTTGCTTAGTTCCAGCTCGGGCCACAGAGCAGTGCTTAGTTCTGACTCAGGCAGTCAAGCCTTGCCTGGCCACGTTCCATCACTATCTGAATAGCAGCTGAAAATCTACAGATAAAGATGTACATTTACAGGCATCTGGCATGTATATAACATCCTTTGAAACTCGACCCATGCGTGTCCATTCTCTGTCTTTTACCGATGCATGCTCTCAGGTGAGTCTCAAGTGCTGACTTCCGTGTGTTCTCGGAGCAGCAATGTAGTCAGACGGCCTTCCACTACAAAGTCCTTTACAGCGACATTTATGGGGTAGTTTGATCTGGGCCTTGACAATCTCTCCCATAGAAGTTTGCGAACAGAAAAATAATTGAACTTGGGAATTTGAAAAAAAAAAAAAAAATCCAGGACCGGATCACACTTGCAGCTGGTTGAGAGGTATGAACCCCTCCCCATCTGCAGGTGGTTCTCATTAGCCCTGAAGATTTAGAATTGCACATTAGAGCTGCAGTGCTCCTTTATGGGTCCCTGGATCCAGAACTGACTGGCTGGAGTCAACCTTGGGCAGGCTCCATCGATCTCTGAATACTTGATGTTTCTACCTGAGGAAGAAGGGTATTAGCTGGTGGGATTTCACCCCCTTTTCCCCAAGAAAACCCCCCAAAACAAATGTGGCTGTGAACAAGGCTGGCTGGCAATATTTTAAGTCTATTCAACCTATACAACTGAGTTTATAACACTTAAGTGGAATATTAACCTCCTTCAAAAATAACCATTCAAAGAAAGAGCAGGAATTTCTTATACAGTACATTCCTTTATAGCAGTGCTTTTCACAGGAAGTCCCGGGAGCCAGTGGCACCTCTGCAGTGGCCTCCATTGTCATTCTGGGTTTATTTATTTTTTTCTATCCTCTGCTTTTCCACACAAGCTTGCAACAGAAAGGGGGAAGTAGCTAGGGGGGAAGAGCTGCATGCTTGAAGGACAAGACATTTCTTCATACAAAAAAAGAGAGTGCATTTGGAAAAGCCCACCTTCTTAAGGATATCCCCCCAGTGAAAAATTTGAAGGTGAGCTGGAATGATGAATGCAACAGATAATTAGAAGTACCAATCTCAACACAATAAGACTACCTAGAAAAGGAACCCTTATCCCCGATTTCCCATTTCTGGTTGTCCGCCCCAGTGAGTTTAAGTTGGGCTCTATCCTCATCTACAGAAACCTTGAACACTTATTATATTTAAATCTTTTTATTAAAGTATAAAAAGGAACAATATGCTGTGCATAAACTTGAGAAAGCAATAATAACAGTGAGCAGCTATAATAACCCTCCCACCACCACCCTCTACCCTTCCAACTAGAAAATGATACGGGGACAAAGTTTGTCCCTGTCCCTGTGGGCTCTGTCCCCATCCCCGCGGTTACTGCGGTTCCCCGTCCCCGTGTCATTATCTACTTCCAGGTCACTGCTCCACAATGGCTGCTGGACATCTCTCCCACCTGAAGGGGTCAATGTTCTGCTGCTGGACTTTTCTGCCTGGGGAGGTTGCTTCCCATACTATTTATGTGTGCAGATAATTGTGGCATGTGATTTTCTTCTCACTCCCTGCAGTTCCCTCTAGTCTGGGTACAACAGTTACCTAGTTCCTCATTGATGTATCATGTTACAGTTGGTAACTTCTTGCTCTCCTGCACTAATAAGGTTTTCAACCCAGTCCTCAGGGCACATGTAGCCAGTCTGGGTTTTCAGAATATCCCCCCCATTGAATTCAATTTCTAGGTGTGTCCCAAAGACTGGGCTGAAAACCTTCTGTATTCCAACTTTCAGTAATGGCACCTTTCCTATACTCCAGCAAAATAATTTTTAGCCTGGGGAGTAGCAAGGAAGTCAGACTGGGACAGGAGGATAGGGGGAGAGCTTCAGTTCAGGTGTAGAGAGGGTCCCTTCCAGGAACGGTAAATTTTGATTTCTTTTGAGTGCCAAGGACATGTTTGGTTCTGACTGTGGCCTTAGCCTAAGGTTATGAGCCAAGCTGCTTCCATGATCTAATAATAACAGATCAATCTGTCATAATATGTCTGTAGAATTATAGTTTAGTGATGGCCATAATTTAAAAGAAAAAAAACAGAATGAAGTGTGGAGTTATGGCTCTTGGAATCTGCACGTCACAGGTGCGAAGGACAGGATCCAAGCTCACCCAGTTCTTTTTTTTTTTTTTTTTTTTGGTCTTTCCCAGGGCTGGAACCAGGGAAGTACATAACAAGTTGGAGAAAAACAGGTATGTGTAAAAAAAAAATAAAAAAAAATAAATAAAAACGCTCATTTTCCTGCTAATTTCTAATAGAAACACTTAAAAACAGTTGTTCCGAGTGTTTTGGGTATAAAAGCAAACTCCATGCTACAGTGACTTGGTTCTGGTGTCCTTCTGCCTGAGGCTTATGCTATGTAAGGTTAGCAGATGACTCCAGGTCACCAGGAGCAGGCTGATCTGTTCCTCGGTTTTGCCCCATTGCATTTCTAATTTTCTGTAATAAGGAAGCTGCACAGGGCTGGCAGAGCTGTGGATGCAAGAGGGCAAACCCAGGACTGGCTTCTGTGATTCTGGGTGACCTGGAGCTAGTCATAACTACAGACCACATGACAGAGTGGAAAGGAAACTGAAAGACAAAACGGCACAATGTAGTGAAGAGACTGCTGGGACTGTAAACCCATGATGCTCCTATGAGCTCAGCAATTAAAACAAAACTAGCAGCAAATCAAAGGGGCAATTTTATTACAATGTGCATGCCTAAATAGTATGTACATAGTTTTTTCCCTGTGCTGGTGAATTTTCAAAACAAAACTGTATACAAAACTTTTTGGAACACACACATTTTCATGGCTTAATTTACATTCTTATGTCTGACCTGTGGTGATGTGGGACTCAGATGTCAGCAGTCTGTTCCCTTCTGATGTCAGTCAGGCTACTTGAAGCCTTAAAAGGCCTGTCAGTGGCACATGAAGCGAGCCCAAGATGAAATCCCCTTAGTGAAGTCTGTAGGAGAACTATAATTAGGGAGTATAATTTAGTTTATGGATCAGAGGTGGACTGACCATACGGGCAACCAGGCATGGTCCTGAGGGTCTGGGGGGCCCAGTGCTCCCCCCCCCCCCCGCACACTACTACTACAGATCATTTCTATAGCGCTACCAGTCGTACGCAGCGCTTCACAATTGAACATGAAGAAGAGACAGTCACCCCCTCAGGCTTATTTTGAAAACCCTGGTGGCCTCTTTGGGGAAAGGAAAGACCCCCCCACTTTTTCCTGCCTGCTGTGCTGCTCTGTCCGGCACCGCCGTGTCTGCAGAATGGCTGCCAAGATCCGCGAGGAAGTCCCGGCAGCCATTAAGAAGCAGCAGCGCTGGGTAGAGCAGCAGCAGGCAGGAAAGAGTGGGGTTTTTCTCCTGCCCCGTGAAGAGGCCACTTGACTTTCAGGTCTCATCAAGGTATGCCCAGAGGCTGTAGTGTGCAGGGGGTGCTGGAAAGAAATGGGGTGGCGTCAGGGGGGGGGGCAATGACCCTTTCTACCCAGGGGCCCAGATCACTGTGAGTCCGCTGCTGTTATGGATATATGTTTTATGGTCTGTTTTTCCCATCTTTTCTGTAATGGGTCAGTGAGGGGAGGATATCCAAAAGGGAAGAGAGATTGAGTTTTGTTCCCAATATAGTTTTGGACTGTGTATATTCATCTTCTCTTTCTCAGTCTGTGCTTTTGGGTACTCCTGTTCATTCCCATTCAGTATGCAAGAAATATTTGACCTGATGTGATTTTATATTGGGTGGGGGGGGGGGGGGAGGTTGAAATATTTGCTTATTATAGACACTTAGCTAGGGGAATCTGATAGTGGGATTGTTAGTTACCTCTGCCCTCCGGGTATGGGTGTCTTTTTAGTTCCTAGGATTTATAAGTGGTGTATGGGGATGGCTGATATTATTTGAGCAAAGAGGCCAGGGATGAATATCCCCCTTTTTGGCACTTTTTTGAAACTCGTTGATTGTTACTGTTCAGAAGGAATGGATCCTCAGAAGCTTAGCGGAGATTGGGTGGCAGAGCCGGTGGTTGGGAGGCGGGGCTAGTGCTGGGCAGACTTCTAAGGTCTGTGCCTTGAAAATGGTAGATACAAATCAGGGTCAGGCATACGTATAAAGTAGCACATATGAGTTTATCTGGTTGGGCAGACTGGATGGACCGTACAGGTCTTTCTCTGTCGTCATCTACTATGTTGCAGGTTGAGTATTGTTTAGGTGTTCTTGTAGTTCACTTGACCCCTGGGTTTTCAAGGGCTAAGTTAGACACCTTATTGGGTTTTATTACGTATTACCAAAGGAAGGAGAAAAGGGACAGAGGGAGAGCAAGAAAAAACAACATAAAGGGGAGGGGAATAAAGGGAAGAGGGAGATAATAGGGCAGAAAACAAGGGTGGGAAACACTGCTATACAAATCAGATGGCATATGATATATTACCAAATAGGTGAAAAAGTTTTTATATAAAATTTCTCTTCAATTGCAATATTGTTTTGTGGTGGGTGACTTTAATTTACTTGTGGAATGTTGCATGCTCTTAATTTGGTACAAGTTGTTACTGGCTCTGTTGGTCAAGAGGGTCATTGTTTGGGGTCTTCTGTTTTGCTTCTGGAGATCTTTGTCAGTTTTTTTTTTTAATTTGCAATTTAAAGCGATTCAGTCATTACCTTGGTCTGGCCTTTATGGGGTTAATTTTACAGTTCAAGCAAGTTCTTTGTTCAACTGGCCTGGGGGTGGGGTCCGTGTTGCTGGTGAGAGGCAATTAACATAGAGGAGTTTGATTTGGCTTATATTTTTGTTTTTTGACCCAGTTTAGCCCTTGGAGGACTGAGTCGATGTGTGGATGAGATTCCCCACTAAAACTTAATTCTGCTCATTTACCTAAAACTACCCTGGTTTTTTGAAGCTTTGCAGGAGCATAAGGGAAAGATTTGTAGGTCAGAGCTGATTTGTGTGAAAAGGAGGAATGTTTGATAGGCAAGGATGGCATGCTTTAGCTAATTGCTGTTATTCAGTGCAACAATTTAAAGCTAAGAGAATTTTGAAGATAGGTTATAAGAACGTGTAGCTATACTGGGTCAGACCAATGGTCCATCTAGCCCAGTATCCTGTTTTCCAAACAGTGGCCAAGTGAGGTCACAAGTACCTGGCAGAAACCCAAATCGTGGCAACACTCCATACTATAAATCCCAGGGCAAGCAGTTGCTTCCCACGTCTGTCTCAATAGCAGACTATGGACTTTTCCTCCAGGAATTTGTCCAAACTTTTTTTAAACCCAGATACGTAAACGCCTCTCCGGTACTATGTAAGCCACATTGAGCCTGCAAAATAGGTGGGAAAATGTGGGGTACAAATGTAACAAATAAATAAATACGTACACCTCTGGCAGTGAGATCCAGAACTTAATTATTCATTGAGTGAAAAAATATATCCTCCTATTTTGTTTTAAAAGTATTTCCATGTAACTTCCTCAAGTGTCCCCTAGTCTTTTTACTTTTGAAACGAGTAAAAAATCAATTTACTTCTACTCATTCTACACCACTCTGGTGAACAATGGTGAAGAGAAGGTGAGCAGTGGTAGGCAATGCTTGTGACTGCTTTTGCTGCATGTATAGATTCTGTATAATGCCGGGAAATCGCAGTGGAAAAAAACATTAGGCGTGCTTTGTAGAATATGCATAGCGCTCGGACCAGTGGCTAAATTTTGGCACGACCATTTACACCAACTAAAACCTGGTATAGATGCCTGTGCCTAACTTTATTTATTTTATTTTTGTTACATTTGTACCCCGCGCTTTCCCACTCATGGCAGGCTCAATGTGGCTTACATGGGGCAATGGAGGGTTAAGTGACTTGCCCAGAGTCACAAGGAACTGCCTGTGCCTGAAATGGGAATTGAACTCAGTTCCTCAGGACCAAAGTCCACCACCCTAACCACTAGGCCACTCCTCCACTCCACTTAGGCGTAGATCGGGCTATTCTCTAACAGTATTCGTAGTTTCTAGGATTGCCCACAACCTGCCCATGCCCCTCCTATAGCCACGCCCCTTTTGAGATCCACACATTAGAATTTACATGCATCAGTTTACAGAATACGCTTAGAAAGTTACGCACACAAATTCTAATTAGTGCCTCATCCAGTGTCTGTCCCTCCTCTCCCTTTTTCCATCTGACATCTGTCCCCTCTCTCCTTCTCATCCAGCATCTGTCCTCCCTTCCCCCTCCATCCAGCATCTGTCCCGTCTCTTTTCCCTTCCATCCGGCATTTGTTCCCCCTCCCCACTCCATTCTCCATCTATCATCTGTCCTTCCCCATCACCCAGTCACCCTGTACCTCCCCTGCCCTCCCCTCCATCCATCCATGTCCAGCAACCCTCCTCTCCCCTCCCCTCCATCCACCCATGTCCAGCAACTCTCCTCTCCCCTGCCATCCATCCATACCCAGCGATTTCTCCTCTCTCCCCTGCCCATCCATGTCCAGTGATTCTCCTTCGCTCCCATCCTCCCCTCCCATTCATATCCATCTGCCTGCCCTCTTCTCCCCCCAACATCCCCCTTTTTCTTCCTGCTATAGTGCCACCCTGCGTGATTTAAATCTTTTTTACTACCTCCGTCAAACTGGCAGCGTCATTGAAAGCCCTGCCTGTGAAGCGGCCGCGTCATTGAAAGCCCTGCCTTTCTCTAGCCTTCCCTTCAAATCTTTTTTACTACCTCCGTCGAAGTGGCAGCGTCATTGAAAGCCCTGCCCATGAAGCGGCTGCGTCATTGAAAGCCCTGCCTTTCTCTAGCCTTCCCTTTGTGAGTTTGTTCCCTGTGAGTCCCACCCTAGCGGAAGAGGAATTGACGTTAGAAGGCGGGACTCTGAGGGAACGAACTCATGAAGGGAAGGCTAGAGACGGGCAGGGCTTTCAGTGACGCGGCCGCTTCGACGGAGGTAAATAAAATGGGGAATGGGGAGAACAGCGGGAGAACGGCGGGCATCCTGGCAGAGCCTCTGGGCCCTCAGGCACTGCCCAGTTGCCTGAACGGTCAGTCCACCCCTGGCACAGGCCAATGGTGTCTTTATGATGCACCCGCCCAGGTTGTGACCTTAAATGTGGGCTTGTGTGCCAACGTTTGGGAAGCTGTGCTCCATGGCTTTCATTAAAATATAAATGATTGTGCAGCGATCTCTAGAAGATAATGTTTTCCATTTGTGCCTGTCAGTCTGCAGTGTTGTTCAAAGTACTAGGTCAAAGTACTTAAGTAAAAGTAAAAAATAAATGCATATTTTAATACTTAAGTAAAATCACAAATACAATGAATAACACATAAAAAAATATACTCAAGTGAAACATATTTTTAAAATTAAAAGTACCATAACTACAGTGAATTCAATTATGGTTACATTTTTATCCCAGCAATGCTATTGCTCTACAATTCAGTCTACTTCGTATGTAGTAAAACTAAATTTTGAAAATGACTGTCACTTAATCCACTACAGATGTTCAACAACTGCACCATCAGGAAGTGGATTGTTCAGGCTGATAAAAAAGTTCCTTCAAATTAGGCCAGGCCACAGTATTATTGATGTCTTCTGACAGGTTCTGCAGGTATTGATCAAAAGAATCTCAGTCTGAAGCACTTGACTTCCTTATAGCAAAGAATTATGTTTGTGCAGTGTTGCGTACGCCTTGTAGCACTATAAAAATGCTTAATAGTAGTAGTAGTAATTCTTTATCATTATCATCATCGTTGTCATTACAATACGTTAAAATCTTCTGCCCAGTGTGTGGCAGTGGCCAAAAAAGCAAACAGGATGCTAGGAATTATTGGGAAAAGGGATAAGACTAAGAATACTATAATGCCTCTGTTGTTCCATGGTTCGACCTCACCTTGTGTATTGTGTTCAGTTCTGGTCACCATATTTCAAAAAAGATATAGAGGGGCATTTGTTTGTGGGAGGGGCCAGGAGTCGTAGTGCACTGGACCCCCTCACATGCCAGGACACCAACCGGGCACCCTAGGGGGCACTTTTACAAAAACAAAAAAAAAGGTAAAAGAGCTCCCAGGTGCATAGCACCCTTCCCTTGGGTGTTGAGCCCCCCCAAATCCCCCTCAAAACCCACCGCCCACAAGTCTACACCATTACTATAGCCCTAAGGGGTGAAGGGGGGCACCTACATGTGGGTACAGTGGGTTTGGGGGAGTTGGACGACTAAGCATTAAGCAGCACAATTGTAACAGGTGGGGGGGGGGGGGGGATGGGACTGGGTCCACCTGCCTGAAGTCCACTGCACCCCCTAACAACTGCTCCAGGGACCTGCATACTGCTGCCAGGGAGGTGGGTATGACATTTGAGGGTGAAAATAAAAAGTTGTGAAACATCATTTTTTGTGGTGGGAGGGGGTTAGTGACCACTGGGGGAGTCAGGGGAGGTCATCCCCGATTCCATCTGGTGGTAATCTGGTAATTTAGGGCACTTTTTGGGGCCTTATTCGTGAAAAAACAGGGTCCAGGAAAAGTGCCCTAAATTCTAGCTACAAACGCATACTTTTTTTCCATTATCGGCGAAAGGCGCCCATCTCTGTTTGGGTGATAACCACGCCCCAGTCCCGCCTTCACCACGCCTCCGACACGCCCCGTCAACTTTGTACGCTTCCGCGATGGAGTGCAGTTGAAAACGTCCAAGTTCGGCTTTCGATTATACCACGTTATTCGTTTTTGGGAGATAAACGCCTATCTCCCGATTTAGGTCGCAATATAGGCGTTTTTGTCTTTCGATTATAAGCTGGATAGTGAAATTAGAAAAGGTTCAAAGAAGAGCAACCAAATGATAAAGGGGATGGAACTCCTCTCATATGAGGAAAGTCTAAAGAGGTTAGGACTCTTTAGCTTGGAAAAGAGATGGCTAAGAGGGAGATATGATTGATGTCCACAAAATCCTGAGTGATGTAGAACAAGTAGAAGTGAATCAATTTTTTATTTATTTATTTTTATTACTCTTTCAAAGAATACTAATACTAGTGGACACTCAATGAAGTTGCATGGAAATACTTTTAAAACAAATATGAGGAAATATTTTTCACTCAAAGAAGTTTAAGCTCTGGAACTCTGCCAGAGAATGTACTAACAGCAGTTAGCGTATCTGGGTTTAAAAGGGTTTGAACAAGTTCCTGGAGAAAAAGTCCATAGTCTGCTATTAAGACAGATATGGGGAAGCCACTGCTTTCCCTGGGATTGGTAGCATGGAATGTTGCTACTATTTGGGTTTCTACCAGATCCTTGTGACCTGGCTTGGCCACTGTTGGAAACGGGATACTGGGCTAGATGGACCATTGGTCTGACCCAGCATGGCTGTTCTTATGTATGACTCCTTTGGGGCTCCAGAATTCTAGGAGTAGCCTACTGGTTAGTGCAGTGGGCTTTGATCCTGTTGAATTGGGTTCGATTCCCATTCTAGCTCCTTGTGACTCTGGGTAAGTCACTTAACCCTTCATTGGTCCAGGTACAAACTAGGTGCCTGTATATAATAATGTAAACTACTTTGAATGTAAACACAGAAAGGTGATATATCAAATCCCATTCCCTTTCCTTTTTTCCCTTGGATCACCTTTACACATTTGCCTCTGAGGAGGTTGGAAAGTACTCAACATCTAAGGTGGATGTGCTGGTTACTTTTCCAGGGGGGCTCTGTCCTCAAGGAATTCCATGAGAAGAAGGTAGAGCAGCAACTTTGCCAGGCCTTTTTGGTGGGGGTCATCCAGCATTCAGGCCGCCATCTATGGCTAGGGCCGTGCTGATTAAATGCGGAAACATCACCTGGCAAGGTTCACTGGCCTAATTAGCACCTTTGCCTTTCCCCTCCCTGAGTTACTAATTGCGACCACAACGTATGAGCATTCTGGCTACGCTGGAGATCCGTTCTTATTGGGCTAATATAAAGCCGAGGACTTTCCGCATATGTATATTTTTGGTAACGGTTTCTTCAGTACTGTGTCCAAAATGAAGTAAGAATAGACGACAATAGTGTTTGTTTGATACTTGTAATTCACATTGTGAGCAGCAGGAGGTGGGAGGATGAATGAATAGGAGTCTGAGTATGTTTATTGGGGTGCATGTTGTGAAGAGTTCATTGAGAGTTAAAAAAAATAATAACCTGTCTTGGGTATGGGAGACGTGGATCCACCGAGTAGATAGAGTACACTTACGGGAATATAGAGAATATCTATTGTGGAATAATCTTACTATGTAAATGCAATATCTTATCTCTGAGTAATTCTTTGCTCTTGGACATCATGGTTGTTATTTGTAAGTTTTGTTCGAGAATTGGTTGCATGTTTGCATTTCCCTGAGCGCTCCTTCTACTAAGCAGCGGTAAGCCCAATGCGGGCTTACCGCTTGCTATACAGGAAGTACCACTGGGCTACTGCAGTAGCTCGGTGGTACTTCCCACCCCTAGCGTGCCGTCATTTCTGGCGCTACAAAAATGTATTTATTTTTGTAGCGCCGCACTGTGCCCGGCGATAATCGGGCAGTATCGTGCACTGCCTGGTTACTTCTGGGTTAATGCGGGAGTCCTTACCTCCACCTCAGTGAGTAGCGGTAAGGATTTCCCCCTGAAATGGCTGCGCAGCAATTGCTTTACCTGCCGCACGGCCACTTCCTGCAGGAAGGCGAGACTTCCCTTTTACCAGCTGCGGTAAAAGAGGACCTCAACGCGCGTGTAAAACATGCATAGACACCAGCACCAGCCCCCTTTTGCCACAGCTTAGTAAAAGGGACCCTAACTGTTGAATAAAAAGAGTTAAAAAAACAAACAAAAAAAACCATAGAGGCTACTCTAACTTTATCCAGGTACCAGTCTAAGTATCACTTATAAGTGCATTCACTCTGCAGCTCCTCAGTACCTCTCCACTCTCATCTCTCCCTACATTCCTCCCCGGGAACTCCGTTCACTGGGTAAATCTCTCTTATCTGCACCCTTCTGCTCCACTGCTAACTCCAGACTCCGTACCTTTTATCTTGCTACACCACATGCCTGGAATAGACTTCCTGAGCCGGTACGTCAAGCTCCATCTCTGGCCATCTTCAAATCTAAGCTAAAAGCCCACCTTTTTGATGCTGCTTTTAACTCCTAACCCTTATTCACTTGGTCAGAACCCTTATTTTATCATCCTCACTTTAATATTCCCTTATCTCTTGTTTGTCCTGTTTGTCTGTCCTAATTAGATTGTGAGCTCTGTCGAGCAGGGACTGTCTCTTCGTGTTCAAGTGTACAGCGCTGCATACGTCTAGTAGCGCTATAGAAATGATAAATAGTAGTAGTAGTAGTCGTCTTTGGGATTTTGGAATCTTGCTACTCTTTGTCCTTGTCCCTTATTTGTCCTGTTTGTCTGTCTTGATTAGATTGTAAGCTCTGTCGAGCAGGGACTGTCTCTTCATGTTCAAGTGTACAGCGCTGCGTACGTCTAGTAGCGCTATAGAAATGATAAGTAGTAGTAGTAGTAGTCGTCTTTGGGATTTTGGAATCTTGCTATGCTTTGAGATTCCAGAATCTTGCTACTCTTTGTCCTTATCCCTTATTTGTCCTGTTTGTCTGTCCTAATTAGATTGTAAGCTCTGTCGAGCAGGGACTGTCTCTTCATGTTCAAGTGTACAGCGCTGCGTACGTCTAGTAGCGCTATAGAAATGATAAGTAGTAGTAGTCTTTGGGATTTTGGAATCTTGCTATGCTTTGAGATTCCGGAATCCTGCTACTCTTTGGGATTCCGCACAGAATCTTGCTACTCTTTGTCCTTATCCCTTATTTGTCCTGTTTGTCTGTCCTAATTAGATTGTAAGCTCTGTCGAGCATGTTCAAGTGTACAGCGCTGCGTACGTGTAGTAGCGCTATAGAAATGATAAGTAGTAGTGGTACCCAGATAACCATTTCTGTGCATGAAACACTACTTGATGTAGAGAAATTCTTCTTTAAAATGTATCCTCTCCAAGGGTTTCCCAACCAGTGTGCCTTCAGACCCGATCAGGTGTGCCAGAAAAAAAATTACCACTGCCTATGGCCTCGGCTTTAGGCGCTGTTTATCATGAACAGATACTAGTGGTGGTTCTTTAAACTTTCGGGGGCTTTTTTTCGGTGGACTTGTGTAACTGCATACGTTTCTCGTTGCTAGATACAGCATGAGCCCTGGAATGTAGGAATTAACAGGAAACGTGAGGCGGGGATTGCCGGGTGGCTGTTCCTCCCTCTCCCAAGCCCCTCTCCTCCGAGTACTTCCCTAGCTTTTCTTTCAGCTATATGAACCTTCATATCTACAGAGACTGAAATGTAGGCGTGCCTGGGGCTTGGAAAGGTTGTGAAACACTGCTAATCCTTTAAATGCAGTGACCCAGTTTTATTTCTTGAGCAATTTTTGCCCATTTTATTGATTAGGATGAGAACAATAGATTTACGTTCAGGCAAGAAGGTACAATAAAGAATATATTTAATGTCCCTGGAATTATTTTTCCTGTAAGTGAATATTTTATATGCAGTATTATACTTTCACAAAAAGTTCTGATTTATATCATTGCTTAAGACCTTTTTGCAATAAACAATTAAAGGTCCTTTTAATAAGGCGCGCTAATGATTAACACACGCTAAATGCTGCTTTAATGCTCAGAGAGTGCTTCTGGATGTGGAAGCCTGTAACCTGTTTTTGTAGGGTTTAAAAAAAAATGTTTCATTGAACTTTGAAGACTCTTGATAGATAATGATTCTGCAGCTATGTTCAAATTTGCCAAAGTGCCTCAGATTAGGGGTCTCAAAACCTGGTCCTAGAAGGCTGCAACCCACTGGGGTTTTCAGAATTTCTACAATCAATAGGCATCAGATCAAACATAGAAATGACAAGTGACTGACTCACCCGCAAATGCGCAGTAGAGACTTCCCTCTCTGTCCCGCCCTCGCGTCAAGACGTGATGACGTCAGAGGGCGGAATAGAGAGGGAAATGGATGCTGATGCTGGAGCCGAAGCAACATCGCCGGCGCACCAACATCCACCACCCCCATCCCCGCTGCCGCCGCTGCTCCCCCCCCCCCCCCCTCCGTATCAGGCCCCCTGCACCTCCGTGTGGAAGCACTGCAGGCAGCAGCGCTTTCACACGGAGGTGAGAGGCACTCTCATGTCAGTGCAGGGGGGAGGGAGCTGGACATGGTGGGAGGGCAGGGGGGGAGAAAGGAGGGTTGCTGGACATGGGAGGAGGGCAGGGGAGAGAGCGGGGGGGGGAGGCCAAGGGAAAGAGGAGGGTTGCTGGATATGGGGGGAGGGCAGGAGAGAGAGGAGGGTCAGTGGATGGGGGAGGCCAGGGGATACAGGAGGGCTGCTGGACATGGGGGGAGGGCAGGGGAGAGAGCAGGGTTGCTGGACATGGATGGATGGAGGTGAGAATTATTACATTTTGCAAAACAAATCTCGCCCGTTTTAACGGGCTTAACGGCTAGTTTGCATATAAGGGAGACGGTGCATGCAAGTAGATCTCATGTGCATCCATTGTGAAACTCTTGCAAAACCCTGCTGGTTTGCAGCCCTTGGGCACCGGATTTGGAATCCCTTATCTTTAGGAATAGTGAAGTTAGTGTGGAAAGTTATAAAAACAGTGCCTGTTCTGGTTGGTGGCTTTAGAATTTACTTCTGTCTGGAACCTGCATGGCTTAGAATCGTAGGGACAAAGTAAAATTGCTATAGATTAGTTTCTGTGAATTCTTTATGTAACGCACACAGGTGGATGACCCTGGCTTGCCCTTACCAAATTCGGTGTGTCTTTTAGCACAATGAAGGAATACTGTGGATGGATGTAGCATAGGGGGTGGGGTGGGTGAACTGACAGGCTTAAGTGCTTGCCCACAGAGGAAGGGGATATCCAGGGACCAGTTCACAGAAGAGGGAGTGAGCTGATCGCAAAGAATATGAATATTACAGATTGAAAACTCGGCTTTTTGGACGCAGCTGGACATTTAAGAAATTGAAAAAAAATACGGCAGTCTAGCTGCATTGTGATGTTAATGTTTTTTTGTGTTTTTTCAGCTCAAGAGGCCAAATTGTTGCTTTTTATATCTTGGCATGGCAAGGTTCAGCTATGGCCGTGAATGCTCAGAATAATTTTAAAAAATCCTTAGTTCAGAGGAGTGCTGGGTTCTGCTCGCCTCCTCTTACAGCTGCACCGTGTTACGACATCATCCGGCAAGACTCACTCTAGAGGCCTAATTAGCACCTTTGCCTTTCCCTTCCCTGAGCTTTTCTTCCCCATGGGGCTTGCATAAGATAAAATTCTGCTCCTCAAACCTGGCTAATGTAATAGTCACCTAGGTTGCCACGCTGCTGATAAAGTTGGATGTGGCTTTGGTGATTAGAGCAGCAGGCTTAGAATCAGGGAAGCCAGGGTTCAAGTCCTGCCGACACTACTTGTGACCTTTGGCAAGTTACTTCACCTTCCGTTCTCTTAAGGTGCCACATAGATTATTAACCCTGAGGGGCAGAGAAATTACTCCTGTACCTGAATGTAACTCATCTTGAGCTCAGGTTTTGAAAGATGAGTAATCAAGTCCCAAAAATGTACTAAACTCTTGCAGAAATGGAGTGTAAGACCTTTTAAATTGAAAACACCTACACTTCCGAGAAAGTAACTTGTTTTTGTGCCAAAGGGCTGAATTTAAGGATGGGATGAAAGTTTTCCAGTTCCGTTTTGCATATGGAAACGAGATTCAGGGAATTAAATCCTGGGGCAAAACAAATGCTATTTCAGAATTGGGAAGCATGCCGACTCAAGCTTTTTGCACGTGTGTCCATGTGGTTCTTGCGTGTGTTGAGTTTGTACAGTTGATTTGCATTGCACACAAAGTGGATTCTGAGGTGCAGAATAGTAGGTCAGCAGGGCAGGAGCAATTGGACCTCGTTCTGACTTGGGGAGGGGGTTTGGAAAGAGAGGTTGTGGCTGGGGGACATAGGCAGTGTTAAACTGTGCTAAAGATTGCTAAAACCTGTCGTTTCTTTCTCTACAACATTAGCAAAATCCGTCCCTTATCCACACTCTTATCACCTCTCATCTCGGCTACTGTAACCTACTACTCACTGGCCTCCCTCTTAGCCATCTCTCTCCTCTTCAATCAATCCAAAACTGCTGCGTGACTCATTTTCCACCAAAGTCGTTATGGCCACATTAGCCCTCTTCTTAAGTCACTTCGCTGGCTCCCTATCTGTTTCCGTATTCAGTTCAAACTTCTCCTACTGACCTAGAAGTGCATTCACTCTGCCGCTCCCCAGTACCTCTCCACTCTTGTCTCCCCCTACGTTCCCCCTCGAGTACTCCATTCTGTAGACAAATCTCTCTTATCCGTCCCTTTCTCCTCTACCGATAATTCAAGCCTCCATTCCTTTTATCTTGCTGCACCTCACGCCTGGAATAGACTTCCTGACTCTGTACGTCTAGCCCCGTCTTTAGCCATTTTCAAGTCCAAACTCAAACCCACCTCTTTACCATTGCTTTTGACTCCTAACTCACTTACCCTGTCCTTTATCCTCACCTCTTTATTCCCTTACCCTTAATTGTTCTGTCTGTTTACCTGTCTTATCTAGATTGTAAGCTCTTTGAGCAGGGACTGTCTTCTGTGTATGGTGTACAGCGCTGCGTATGCCTTGTAGCGCTATAGAAATGATAAGTAGATAGATAGAAGTCAGTTGGGTGCTGTGGCCCCCGATGCAGGGGGTTGGGTGGCACCTTGTTGTCATAGGGTGGGGGAGAGGGTATGATGTTTTGGGTTGACTGTGAACAGCAGCAATGCTGTTGTATCTTTGTGTATATTTATTTATTTATTGTGTTTGTATCCCACATTTTCCCACCTTATGGCAGGTTCAATGTGGCTTACATATTGCTAAAAAGGCGGTTACGAAATTTAGATTTGTAGAAGTCTAGTACATAATACAGAAGTACAATAAACGCTTAGGTTGATATATTAGCACTTTGTGAGAGAGGTTACTATTATTGTTTTTCATTTCTGAAATTTTCGTGATGTATATATTTCTCTGTATGTGTTTGTACTAGTTTTTGCAGTTCTTGTTTGTAGTCCATCTGTTCACCTGAATTCCTGAGGTTTTGGTAGAGTTGTATGCATAAGTTGAGGGTGAATTTGCGTGGCATGGTACTTGCCTGTAACTGGTGATCAAAGTTCCTCCTTCTTCCCCACGTCTAAAACCTGACCAGAACTGTGCTTTTTTTCCCCTCCCCCCCAGACGTGCACATCTGAAGGAATGCTTTGAGACTTTAAAAAGGAACATCCCCAACGTAGATGACAAGAAGACGTCAAACCTCAGTGTCCTTAGGAGTGCCTTGAGGTATATCCAGGTATGGCCCTCGGTGAACATTTTGCATTCGCTTATTGCCACCAGTGTCTTGTCTTCATGGTTTCATATTCCACAGAGGTGAAGGGATGGAGGTAGTGTTTCAGGCACCCTCTTTCAGTTATTGGCTGGTGCCCCCCAAAGCTAGCACTGCTGCTACTGCTGCTCCCCCCCCCCCCTTGCCACCACCACCATCATCCTTCCTCCACAAGCTCAGACTCCAGTGCTGCCTCAACCTGCCCCCTCTGAGGACTTCCTGTCAGAAAGGGTGGGACATGCAGTGTTGGAGCATGGGCCTGGCACCACTATAAGCAAGGTGGGCATGGTACCCTCCAAATGTTGGTGTCCTCCTACCACACTTACCTTGTTCTGCTGGCCCTGAACAGGTGCTACCAAGGGCAATGCATAAGAATGGATATCAGTATGAATGAACCCTTCACAAACATTTTATCTTGTGTGAACGTGTATGATGTCAGGCCCTTTTTTAATTTTTCTGTGCCTGGTGTCCTGCTGAGAGTCACAAGCTGTGGATCTGATGGGACCGATTTGTGAAACACACTTCAGTGACATGTTTCTTTGATATGACTGGATGTATCCCTCAAAGCTGCCACGTAAAATCAAGACCTTTTAAAACCGTGTCTGTATACTGCTGCCATCAGGTAGATTTTATTTCAGTCTTCTTGTTTCCCCTTTTTTTGTGCTGATATGGAATTTAGTAATGAGAGCTCGGTGCGTGTACATTGGTATCCGTGTGCGTGGTCTTATTCCCTGTTTTGATGTTTATGTATTTATAGATCAGCAGAAGGAGTAGTGAAGGTAGCAGGGCTCTTCCACAAAGTCCAAAGAGAATCCAGTTGCATGGAGAATTTGAGAGATCCCACTCTCCTCCTGGTCCTGTCTCTGGATATCCTGGTTTTCATTCCCACTCTCCTCCTGGTCCTGTCTCTGGATATCCTGGTTTTCATTCCCACTCTCCTCGTCTTCCACAAAATAACAGAAGGACAAGAGATGAAATAAATAAAATCTTTATTCTTCAAGACCCGATACAGCTTTTCAGCACCTCATTCCTGCATGTTGCACTGGGATTGTGTCTTTTTAAAGACTGTTATCCTGACGCCCAATCCTCATCAGACCCCGAAACACGGTACTGTGTCAGGTCTTGAAGAATAAAGATTTTATTTATTACATCTCTCGTCCTTCTGTTATTTTGTGGAACAGCCCTGCTACCTTCACTACTCCTTCTGCTGGTTTCCTCCTACATAGTGACACACGGTCCTCTGCTTTTGCGGTGTCCCGTCTGTGTATTTATAGATATCACTTTCTTCCAGTGTGTCTGTATCTGATTATACATCACGCATGTAATGCAGAACTGTCCAAACATATCCTGTTGGGTTTTCAGGATATGCATAGTGAATATGCACAAGATTAATTTGTATACATCAGAAATCTATTATATGGAAATTTTACTTTTATGCGTAGTTGTTGTAGATATCTTGAAAATCTGATTGGCTGTGAAGTTCCCAACACAGGTTTGGGGAGCCCTAATGTACTAATAATGTACCATAACAGAATGGGGGAATATTATGGCTCTCTTTTTTGCGGGGGAGGGGGGCAAAGGGGTTGGTCAGACCTGGGAAACTTGGTACATAGTTCAGCAACTCCATCTTCCAGTTTATTACTGCACCAAGCCTGTTATCTGGAAATGGCTGTGCAGCAAGTGTTTTACATTCCGCACGATCATTTCTTTTCCTCAAGAAAGGACAGCCTTTTACCCATTGACACTAACGCAGGCCTCCTTTTACCACAGCTTAGTAAAAGGGCCCCTTTCTGTGTTTTCTTTCTTTTTTTTTTTTTTTTTTGGTGGATGTGTGTTGAATCTTCTTTTTACTGTATTATGGAAAGGACTTTTGTATGGCAACATCAAGGGAGCTGTTCTCCTGGTAGGCCAAAGGAGGAAAGCGTCCGCACTCATGAGAGCCATTCGGAGGGGCATTGATTTTGTCATTAATGATTCAGGAAGATTCATGGGTTCAGTGCAGGATGTGATTAGGCTTCTGTTAATGAGCTTTGAAAAAGGTCTATACATTGAAACCTTTCCTGTGCAGTACTTTCAGCCATTTGTTACAGTTAGCTAAGATGATTTCTCTCTTTAGGGTGCATTCAGAGCATTCCTCTTTTAATTTTTTTTTCTTTTTCTTTTAAATTTACCTCTGCATATCTACTGCTTTTCCATACTGTAATGCCTGAAACGATTTTCTGATTTAAAATAACTTGAAAACAGAAGGGCTGGTATTCAACCAAATGATAACCAGATAACTTAGCTGTGTATTTATTTTATTTTTGTTTTGTTAGGTGGATATTTAAAAAGATACCCAGGTTAAGTCTATGCTGCTGAATATAACTGCTTAAAGATACTCGGGTATCTTTATCTGGATATCTTAGGCCTGCTCCTATCTGTAGCCGACTTATCTGAATTAATTTAACCTGATAGCAGCTGGATATTGCTACTCTTGGGCTAAAGTTTATGTTCAAACATTTTTATTGAAAATAACGTACAATTGATACAAAACAGTAAACTAAGACACAGTTTGTTATGAACATCAATACCTAGCTCCCCAGAATCCCTTGTAAACCCCTCCCCAACTCTCCCATCTGTCATCCCTCCACCCCTGTCCCCCATTTCCCTTATGTTACAAACAACTATGCAAGATACGTATAAAACAGTATATGCCCCAACCCAAAATTGCCATATTTGTTAACAACAGATGTAGACTAGAAGTCTACCAAAGCAAACTATCTCCTAACCCCCTTCCCAACCTCCCACACCTACCTCTCTCACTAACCCCCCCCCCCCCCCCTTCTTAATAGCCATATACAGAGATGGCATTTCTAGCTGGTTTCAGTTTTTCACTTAATGTTCTTTGCATGCCAAAACCAATGAAGAAGGAGATCAAAAGGAAAATATGGCCAGATGCAAGTGGGTAGGGTATGCAATTCCAGTTCACCAACCAGTCTGGATTATTTTTTTCAATGTAATGCAAATATGCAAATGTTTTGATCTGTGAAATCCAAATCATGCACATCCATCTCATAAATATTCATGGTGGGACAGCCTGAAAGCCAGAACTATTTGTGGCTTATGAGGACTGGACATACAAAAAAAGGCGGAAAGCTTTTTTATGTTTGAAATGTAAAAGATTCAAAATATGTAATTCAGCAGACTCACAGTAAATTAGCTAATGAGTGCTGGTTGCTCAAAGTGATGTAGGTATGATTTTTTTTTTTGTTAAAATGAAACATGCTTTACAGAGTACACAGTCCTGAATATCAACAATTCATATACCCCACAATGAATAGTAAGAAAGTGTGAATATCCAGCACTTTGAGGTTTATGGGAGGAAAAAGCCTCAAGGAGCTCTTGACCAACAAGTCTACAGAGCTACAAATGATCCTGCTGACCCATCTCCTGGTCAGAAAGGATCTGTTCCTCATCGTTGGCAAAAAAAAAACCTTCCCATCACCTTCCATGTATATTGACAAGAAAAAAACTTGTTCCGATGTGCTTAAATTTGATTATTGTGGGGGTATATATGAGTTGTTGGTATTCAGGACAGTGAATTTTTACTCCCACAACCACCGTGTTTGTTGTTTAGAGGATTACACAGTACACAGCCACGCATGCAGACCTGAACCAGTTTCTCTGAGCCAGTCTTGGGTACTGGCCCAGCTGACCTGGTTTAATTTCATCTCCAAGTCAAATGTCAAACTAGATTATTCATATATATATATATATATATATATATATATATATGAAAGGTAGTTTTCTGAGGTGATGTTGGTTAACTTTTGTTGGCCGTGACATGGGTGGCACAGAGTTGAGTGTCACGCTCCTCACCTCTGTAGCGCGCACGCCAGAATCTTTCCTCCGGCGCTCCATCTTGCAGGCTGCTCTGGGCTGTGGCCCCGCCTCCTTGCTCTGCGGGGATTGGCCTCCGCAGGCAGTCTCCTGCTCCCTTTCCCTCACTAGATGATAGCTCTCCTCCTCCCCAGCTGGTTCCTGCTGATGTCAGACGCCAGCACTATTTCTGGGAAGCTCTTCCCCTGCTTCATTGCTTCGGCTTCTACTTTGGTAAGTGTTACTAACCCTGTAGACTGCTTCTTATCTTCTGATCCCTCGCTGCTGACTTGCCTGTATCTGGATTACTCTCTTGCCTGCCTACTGACTTGCCTGTACCTGGATTACCCTCTTGCCTGCCACCTGCCTACTGATTTGCCTGTAGTACTACTACTTATCATTTCTATAGCGCTACTAGACGTACGCAGCGCTGTACATTTGAACATGAAGAGACAGTCCCTGCTCGACCTGGATTACTCTCTTGCCTGCCGCCTGCCTACTGACTTTCACTTGTATCTGGATTACTCTCTTGCCTGCCTACTGACTTTCACCTGTATCTGGATTACTCTCTTGCCTGCCACCTGCCTACTGACTTTCGCCTGTATCTGGATCACTCTTCGCCTGCCGTCTGCCTACTGACTTCCGCTTCTACCTGGATTACTCTCTTGACCTGCTGCCTGCCTGGCCGATACATTCCTCACCCCGCTTCCAGCTCCGTCCCGTAAGTCCTGCAGGCCGCCCGCACCTAGGGGCTCAACCTCTGGGGAATGGCGGTCAGCGCAGGTGAAACCCGGGTTGTCCAGCAGCCAAGCAGAACCTGGTCTGAGTACTGGGCTCAGCAGCGCTCTACTTGGTACAAGAACTCACAAGTCTGACATTGAGTGCCATCACTGGAGCAAATGTACTTCTTTGTGAGTCAGTGGCCCAGATTAGCTGGACTGATGACTGGAGAGGAGACTGTGCCGTGTGCCGACAGACAAGCCAAGTGTTGCAGCTTTTCTATTACATCATATGTGTAGGGGCTGGTGGTGTTTTTCTGGTGGCTCTTAGATGGCCCGCTGTGCTGTGGAATGTGTGCACTTTGCAAAATACCTTTAGCATCAGTAATTACAGCTGGAGGGAGGTGGTGGGATGGGAAAGCAGCTAGGAAGAGACTATATATGCCAGGTAAAAGAGAACAAGGGCACAGTACTGGGGTCAGACAGATAGGGAATCAGTACTCGGGGTGGGGTGGGGGGGTGGGATTCAGGCTGTACAAGTCATGGGAAATGGGTGATAGACTGCCTTCTCCATTAATGGGGTAATTCTATAAAGTTGTTATTTTTACATCCCAGTTACGCACATCAGTGTTTAGAATGCCAGCACATATGTGCATATGTATGCAGATATGCATGTATGTACCAGAAGTGCTCATAAGTGCCATTCTGTGACTATGCGCATAGTCTGCAGGTAGGAGGGGGGGCACATTTATGTATGTATGTTCTAGAATACTGAGGAGTCCTTTTTTAGAAAAGCTTAGCACATGCTAATGGAATTAGCCCACATTAAATGTTGCACATCCTGTTTTATACCTGTGGTTTATGTGGCACTTAGCTCTGTCTGTTAGTGTGCACTAAAAGGGGCCCCTAAGTTGCCTCTAACCCCTGGATTCTATATAGTGCGCCTTTAATTCCGCGCCGAATCCAGGCACATTCTATAACAATGCTCATAATTTAATTGGCTTAACAAGCCGATCAGTGTTGTTAACAGCTCTTAACAAGCAATAATGAGCACTAGAATTTACACATGTAAATTGCTAAGTGTATTCTGTAATGCACACGGGCGTAGCCAGACTTCGACGGGAGGGGGGTCCAGAGCCCGAGGTGAGGGGGCACAATTTAGCCCCCCTCCCCACCGCCGCCAACTTTGACGACCCCTGCCGCTGACCTTCTCGACCCCCCCCCCCCCACCGCCAACCCTCCCCCGTCGTGGGCTACCTTTTTTTCTGGCGGGGGACCCCAATCCCCGCCAGCCGAGGAGGTCCTCTTCTTTTGGAGAGGGTGTGGGTTAGTGATAGTCCTTGAAAGGACCTTAGTATCCTTGGTGGTTATTTGATTTGTTTATACCATAGTGGGTTGGATGGAATAATAGTCTGGATTGTATTTATTTAGTTCTGTTCTAAGCCTTGTGTCATGCTTGTAAAAGCTTGTAAAATGATAGAGTATACATATGTTAATGATTGTTATTTGGTTAATTTGTAAGTAGATGGTTTTGTGTTTTTCTTTGGGTTGACATTGGACTGTGTAATATATTTTTTAGTCCTTATTAAAAAAAAATATATGATTGATTGTAAATGTCAAAGTCCTTGGATTCCATAGTCCAAGTTTAGAATATAAATCACTATAATCTATTAAATTAAACCAAACACCAGTGCCTGTCTTTGCCCTTGTCTTCCATGCAGCCTTTCAACTCTCTTCCCAAGCATGACCAAAAAAGCCATCAAGTTGGCCTTCTCACACTATTTTGGAGCCCTAATGCAATCATATATCTGCAGTTTAGGGTTCTGACTGCTGCTCTCTGTAGGTTACAATGTGTTTCACTGCCATCCTCTTCTCACTATGGATACTCTATACTTCTCACTTAATTTTTTTAAACATTTTGTCTACTTCTTTTTTTTTTGTCCACCATCTCCTGTGGAAGAGTTCAGGAACCCACCACCCTTTGTATGAAAAAAAAAAAATATTTCCTGTCATTGTTCTTGAATCTTCCTTCTTGAAGTTTCACATCATGACCTCTGGTTCTATGATTTCCCTTCCACTGATAATGGTTTGCTTCTACATGTCTCTTTCGTGCGCCCCCTCCCCCCCCCCCCCCCCCCCCACCTCTGTCTCTCCGCTCGGGTTCACATATTTAAGTTCACTGCTTTTGTCTCGTAAGGCTTTTAGTTGCAGACCCCACACCATTTTGGTTGCTTTTAGTCTGACTGCGTCCAGTTAATTTTGTTCTCTCTCTATCTCTGAAATACCTTCCAGAACAAAACACAGTGTTCTAATGAGACTTGTCCTGAAGCATTATCACCTCATCTCTTCTGCTGGTTTTAACTCTCCCTACGCATCCTCTTGGATCTGGCCATTGCCTCTTCACGTTGTTTCGCCTCCTCAAGGTGATCAGATACTATCTTCCTAGTGTTTTTCTCTGGCCCATGCACTTCAACTCTTTACCTCCCAACTTGTACCACTCCTTCAGATTTTGGCATTCTGCATTTTTTTTTTTCAAGGAAATCTTAACTGACAGTCATTTGACCCACTCCTCAGGCTTTTTTTCTTATTACTTCTCATTCTGGTTACTCCTTCAGAGGTGCTCACTCTGTTTATGTTTATTAAAACTTTGCATGTTTATCGTGGATTGCATGATAAATCGACTGGTCATGGTGTTCTGAGAACCAAGTTTTATTTATTTATTTATTTCTGTTCCATGTTTTCCCACCTGTTCTTAGGTTCAATGTGGCTTACATGTTTCTGGAGTAAATTGGTTACAGATTGCATAGAACAAGGTTACAAAAAAAAAAAAAAAAGTGAGGTATAAATGTGCTAAATAAATATAGAACAGTAAGATTCAGTAGTAGATTTGCTGCAATTTGTATAGAAGTAGAGGTTACAATTTATATAGGTTATATGTGTTTATATTTATTGGCCTCAGTGACAGTGGCATAGCTACGTGGGGCTTGAGGGGGCCTGGGCCCCCGTAGATTTCAGCCTGGACCCCCCTCCTGGCGAACCCGCCCCCGCCTACCTTTGTTTTTGCTGGCGGGGGACCCCAATCCCCGCCAGCCGACGTCCTCTCCCTCCTGCTGCAGTCAAAAAAGTCTTCTTCCTTCTGTTGCATGCTGCTGACGTGTGCAGGATGTCAGACTCAGAGAACAGAACTGTCAGCATGCACCAGAAGGAAGAAGACTTTTTTGACTGCAGCAGGACGGAGAGGACGCCGACTGGCGGGGATTGGGGTCCCCCCGCCAGCAAAAGCGAAGGTAGGCGGTGGGAAGGGGGTCGACAAAGACGGGGGGGGGGGGGGGGTGGCGGCAAAGGCGGCCGGGGGGGGGCAGCGCTGGGGGGGGGGGGTAAAATGTGCCCCCTCCCCTCGGGCTCTGGACCCCCTCCCACCGAAGTCTGGCTATGCCCCTGAGTGACATGTGCAGACTAATTCACTCTACACAATGGGTTGAAAATTACATGGCAGACAGGTTGCCTCCTTTTTTAGGTAATTTGCTATGGTTTCTAAGGCATTCTGAGTTAATTTTTGATTGTTGAAGTGTGATGCAGTAGGCAGGTCTGCGAGTTTGCACACATGCTTGTAACTGTGGGTCCCCTCACATTTCTACCATGCATTTCCTTCCTGTCAGTGTCTCAAACTTCAAGAAAATCCCAGCTGTTTCGAGTCTTGGTTACACTTGTTCAAGACGAGTGTCATTTGAAGCACAGGGAAACACAGTTGTGCAAAGAATCATCATTTATAGTTTGATTGAAAGGTCTGGATCAGCCCACACTCGGTTGCAGGAACTCAGGTCTTTCTGCAGCCTGCTTGCACCAAGCAGGCCATGCCCTCGTCACACTTCTCAGCCAGAGCCCAGAGCTTGTGAAAAGCCAGCTAAAAGGGGAAATTACTTGCCCTACCTTAATACCAAACACAGAGACGGCTTTATGATGTACAACAGCTGTTTCCCTGTGATTGGTTAGTCTGATGTTCACATTCACATAACTTAGTAACTGTTTAATATAAAACTTATCCCATCATGTCCTGTTTAGTTCCAGAGAGCCGTGGTGGACTATGAGTAGCCACCTTTACATTCATAGCATGAGGGTTCTCGTCCCTGCAGTGTTGCTTTCTTTATTCTAGATCAGGTATTACCTTCACAATGGATGTGATTGAACACTACAGATCCAGCAAATCCATCCTTTTCCCAAGGTAACCAGCAGACTCCTCTGCTGAGTCAACAAATCGAGCACCTGAGAGCAATCCTGGGGAAAGTAGAAAATCGTATTTTCTGAGGTACCATGGCAACAAAGGAACAAAAAAAATTCCTTCTTCTGAATACTGATAACCACAAGCACTTCTGAAAGAATTGATAATTTTATATGTTTTTGCCCTGTGGTATCAGTTTCCTGTGAAAATACATGGCAGTGATAGTTAGTCTATGGGTTTGTTCTGTAAATTTAGCTGCCCTCAGGCACCAGAGTTGACGATGTTGCCAAATCGAGAGCCTTGTGTTCCAGCCCAAGCACAGGGTTCACCTTCTGGGCAGTTCCTCAGTTCCATCTTTGATTTTTGCATCTTGGATTGTAGGGTTGTGTTGATCACAGAGCTGCTTCCACAGACCGAAGTGGAAGCTGGAACCAACCAAGCAGCCATTGCTGTGGCTGGTGTCGGAGATATGTTTGGAACTTGGTTCTGGACAGGAGTGCATGTCACGCCCTTGAGCCCGGAAAAGCCCATTGTTAAATGACGTGAAATTAAATTGTTCTGTATAAGCCAGCCCCCACCTGAGTTCTGGCATGTGCAGCCTACGTGGCTGGTGGAGCCCGGGCTTCCTTTCTGCTGTGCTACTGTGGCAGGAACGGTTCCACTGTCAATTCCTATTGATATTTATTTATTTATTAGGATTTATTTACCGCCATTGTGGCCACTCCACCAGAGGAGATCTTAGAGCAGCAGGCTAAGAAGTAGGGAAGCAAAGTTTCAGATCCTGCTGATGCTCTCTTTGACCTTGGGCAAATCTCTTCACCCTCCATTGCCCCAGGTAGAAATCTAGGGCAAGATTTACTGACATTCGTTAACATGCGTTATTGCATGTTAACTTGTATTACACGTGAGTTATTAGTAAATAGGTCCATTGACAATGAATGGGCTTGTGTTAACATACATTATTCTTTACTCACACTTTTATACCGCTATAACCGAAAACAGAACTAAGCGGTTTACAGGCTAAAAAATTGGATAGAAAGGAACTACAGTTTATTGATAGGAAAGTAAAAGAAACAGACATTCAACCAAAGATATATCAGAGTAAGTCAAAGCAGGGCCAGACTTCGGCGGGAGGGGGGTCCAGAGCCCGAGGTGAGGGGGCACATTTTAGCCCCCCCTCCCCCCGCCGCCATTGCTGGAAGGTGCGTGGTACAGAGTCAGTTGGGATAATTTGATGGTTAACTAAAATCAAGGCAAGTTTGTTGTATAGTTAAGCAAGAGATAAGGAACTGATCTAAGTTACAGTGTGTGTATAGCAAGCTAGTCCAGGTGCAGAATGAGTATATAGTCAGTCACCCTATGTATTAAAGGCTTGGGAGAAGAGCCAGGCTTTCACCTGCTTCCTGAAGTAGAGGTAGTCTTGAGTTATATGTAGCCCCTCTGGGAGCAAATTCCAGAGCGTGGGGGCTACTCCTGAGAATGCTCGCTGGCAGATATCACAGCGTACAATTTCTTTTGACGAGGGTACAGATAGTGATGATCCTTGAGAGGACCTTAGAGGTCTTAAAGGTGTGTAAAGGGCTAACTTATTCTTTAAATACTCTGGCTCATTTTGTCTGAGGACCTTGAAAATCAAACATAAATTTAGCCTTGTAAGGTACCGGTAGCCAGTGTTACATTTGTAGGAAGGGTGTGATGTGGAGGAGTGGCCTAGTGGTTAGGGTGGTGGACTTTGGTCCTGAGGAACTGAGTTCGATTCCCATTTCAGGCACAGGCAGCTCCTTGTGACTCTGGGCCAGTCACTTAACCCTCCATTGCCCCATGTAAGCCGCATTGAGCCTGCCATGAGTGGGAAAGCGCGGGGTACAAATGTAACAAAAATAAAATAAAAATAAATGCCACTTGCAGCTTTCTGTCAGTTGTGCTGCAGCATTCTGAATTAGTTGGAGCTGATACAAACTCTTTTTGGTTTGGACAGTGTACAGGGCATTACAGTAGTCTAGTCGTGATGTTGTTATGGCATGGACCACTGTGGTCAGACTTGTCTTTTCAATATATGGAGAGAGATTTCATAGCTGCCGTAGGTGATAGAGACAATTTTTGGTGGCTAGTGGGAGCAGCAGTGATCCTCATTCACTCCTGCCCATGGCCAGTTCCAATCTCAAAATGGCTATAGAGACCTCAAGCGGTAGTCTCGTGAGACTGCTGCTGGAAGTCCTGGAAGCCATTTTGATTCAGGACCTGCCAAGGGCAAGAGCGAGTGAGGATCGCTCCTGCCCCCACCAACAACACTGTAGGATCTGGAGGGGTCTGCCACCTGGGATTGGGTCCTCAAAGGGAGCTGCCGCCGGCAGGTGGTTTCAGGAGGTGGAACACTTTTTTTGATCGAGGGAGGGGAGTGGGGACTGTTCAGGAGAGAGAGCCAGTTTCGTGTTTAGTTTACAGCTGAAACCAAGCAGCCAATTTCAGTTGCGGAAGATCCTGGTTTTAGTCGGGCTTCCAGAGGAAATTGGAGAGTCATGGGATAGGAGGTAGTGTCCTATTGTGGATTAAAAGCTGGTTAAAAGATAGAAAACAAATGGGCAAGATCCAAGATGGCGACGGTCTGAGACGCGCTACCAGACGCGTCTCACTCTCCTCCATACAACGCTGTAGCGGCTGGCTCCTTACCTGATCCTCGCTATGGGGAAACGGAGAGGTAAAGTCAGGGAGATTCCCTCTCTCCCTGGCGGGTCTAGCCAGCTTCGACAAGCGCGACTGGAGAACTTTGGAGTCGCGCTGGGTCCCGGGAGAGTTTCTACTCCGTCTGAGGAGGCTGGCACTTTGGCATTGGCCAACAGTGCAGACGGGGCTTCCCTGAGCCCCGTCGAACGTGCGGCCCCCCCACAACCAGGAAGTGGAGGCTTTCTTCAGAGCCCTTGCGCTCCAGCCCAGAGTGGAAATCGGAGTGACCAGGGAGGGAGCTTGTTGGAGCCAAGTGAAGATCATGGTGCTGCCAGCCTAGAAGCCCCAGAAATGACATCTTCTCCTGTGCTGTTGCCTCAGACAGTGAGTATTCTGGAGCAGGCTGCTAAAGCACCGCTTCCTGTGTTGACCTTTGGGAAAATGGAAAAGCCTGCCGTAGTGACCTTGGAGTCACTTTGGGACTTAACCTTTACAGCACATGCTTCCCTACAATCTTTGGTGGTTAAAAATGCGGCAACTATAAAGTCTTTATCAGAAACTGCACTCTCTCAATTGAAAAAGACTGATTCTCAAGCCAGGGAAATTAAAGCTCTTACCGAAAAAGCTTTAAAATTGGAACTTGTGGGTCAAACACTAATTAAAGATAAGAACTTTACCTCTATCTAGACGGCTGGAATATCTCGAGAATCAGTCTAAAAGATTAAATTTAAGGCTGATAAACTTTCCTAGTTCACCTTTGATTGCACCTGTTCAGATGGTTAAGAAATATCTTATTGAAATACTGGGTATGTCAGATACCTCCCTACCACCAATAACTCGTGCTTTCTATCTACAAACTGATCCATGTAAGGAATCAGGGGAACCTCTCCAGGATGGTAGGGAGTTGAATCTGACTTCCTTTGTGGAGTCGTCTCTTGAGGTTGTAACAAAGCGGGCAACTTTATTGGTCACATTTGCTTTGGAAATGGACAGAGATGCAGTATTGAGGCTCTCATTAAGACACTTGGATTCAAATTTTTGGGGGTCTAAAATAAGAATCTACCCTGATTTATCTAGAGAGACTCAAAAAAGGCGTAAAGCCTTTTTGGCTTTGCGCACAAGAACTTTGGCAATAGGAGCTAACTTCCTATTGAAATTTCCTTGTGTTTGTAGAATTGTATTTCAATCTAAACAGTTTCAATTCTTTGACCCTAAACAATTGGAGGAATTTCTACTAAGTAGGGAAGAAGTAAATGTAGTTCACTGTTTAATAGACATGGAGGGAACACCCGGGATAGGCGCATCATTTATTTGTATTACCTTAAAAATTTCCTTTAGATTAGTATATAATCTTGCATCTTGGATTATTTCTTTAATTTGTGATCGATAGTCAGTGAAACTTGAATTTAAGAATTTCTATTGTTATATTATGTATAATTTCCAAGTAGTGTATTATCACTCATAATTGTAAATTTATGTTTGTTAAAAAGCTTAATTAAATAATTAAAAAAAAAAAGATAGAAAACAGAGAGTAGGGTTAAATGGTCAGTATTCTCAATGGAGAAGGGTAGATAGTGGGGTTCCTCAGGGGTCTGTGCTGGGACCGCTGCTTTTTAACATATTTATAAATGATTTAGAGATGGGAGTAACTAGTGAGGTAATTAAATTTGCTGACGACACAAAGTTATTCAAAGTTGTTAAATCATGAGAGGATTGTGAAAAATTACAAGACTGGGAGACTGGGTGTCTAGATGGCAGAGCAAGTGCAAAGTGATGCACGTGGGAAAGAGGAACCCGAACTATAGCTACGTAATGCAAGGTTCCACGTTAGGAGCCACAGGCCAAGAAAGGGATCTCGGTGTTGTTATTGATGATACGTTATGCTCTGCTTAGTGTGCTGTGGTGACTAAGATAGCAAATAGAATGTTAGGCATTATTAGCAAAGGAATGGAAAACAAAAGCGAAGATGTTATAATGCCTTTGTATCGGTCCATGGTGCGACCGCACCTCAAATATCGTGTTCAATTCTGTTCACCGCATCACAAAAAAGATATAGTGGAATTAGCAAAGGTACAGAGAAGGGCGACGAAAATGATAAAGGGGTTGGGATGACTTCCCTATGAGGAAAGGCTGAAGCGTCTAGGGCTCTTCAGCTTGGAGAAGAGACGGCTGAGGGGAGATATGATAGAGGTCTATAAAATAATGAGTGGAGTGGAACGGGTAGACTTGAATCATTTGCTTACTCTTTCCAAAAATACTAGGACTTGGTGGCATGCGATGAAGCTACAAAGTAGTAAATTTAATACGAATCAGAGAAACGTTTTCTTCACTCAACGTGTAATTAAACTCTGGAATTCGTTGCCAGAGAATGTGGTAAAGGCGGTTAGCTTAGTGGGGTTTAAAAAGGGTCTAGTTGGTTTCCTAGAGGAAAAGTCCATAGACCATTATTAAATTGACTTGGGAAAATCCACTGCTTTATTTCAGGGATAAGCATCATAAAATGTATTGAGCTTTGCTGGGATCTTGCCACGTATTTGTGACCTGGATTGGCCACTGTTAGAAGGATACTGGGCTTGATGGACCTTTGGTCTGTCCCAGTGTGGCAATACTTATGTATGTATATCACTTGTAGTATTCCTGGGGAAATTCTGTACAACGCTAAATTTTGTGCAGAATTCCTCAGGAAGTATCAGCATCAATGCTACATAGCCACAAGAAAGAGACAGCAGCATGACGCCATCAGGCCACATGCATCCCAAACTGAAGTAGCAGCCAGGAGTGACAGGGTCGGCTACACGGGCTGAAAAATGGAGGCTGTAGTAGCAGCATGGGCCCATGCAACCAGAGAAGAGAGAGGAACCGATGCAGAGAGCTGAGGGCTGAGCACATAGCTTCTAACATAAATGTAATGATAAAAGTTTTGCTTACTGATGCAGTAAGCTAAAGCGTAAAGAACTTGTCAGCATACATCTGCGCATGTGATGGAATGTTGGTTTTGTGATTCTGACATTTTCACGCAAAACTGAGCAGGTGTGGTGGTGGGGGGAGGGGCAGCACGGCAGCAGTGCATGGACAATACCATCGAATGCAGAGAGAAAGGGATTGACCTGTTCTGGCTGCTGAAGGACCTCTTACGCTGGTGGTGCTTAGGGATCCCCCCAATCCATAACAAGGGTGCCAGAATTTGGGGTGGGCTCAGGCCCACTCATGATTCTCAAGAGAATAGAGACAAAAGTGATGAAGTCAGGGGAAAAGAGGTTAGGACTTAGGGTGGGGGAATTCTGCATCTTTGAGTAGTAATGCTTTTCTGTATTGCATCTTCAGTGCAAAGGCATTGATTATATTGTATTATGTGGTTTAAATAATTTTGCAGAATTCCAAAATACTGTGTGCAGAATTTTTTTTTTTCTGCCAAATTCTCCTAGCAGCACTATAGTTCTCCAGTCGAAATACAGCTCAAGATGGCAGGGTCTTAAAAAGTTATCCTAGGTGAAGTGTGTCTCATTGTAGTTCCAGGGATCCATGCCCCTGCTGGATTCCTGAAAATCACTAAGAGGCCAGTGATCAATTTCCCTGCGCTGTTCCGAACAGCGCTTTAAAATTAGCGCCGGAATAGTGTGGGGAAATAAAACCCCGATGATAAAAAGCTAATAGCGTGCAGATTTATGCACGCTGTTAGCTTTGATCGTCAGGGGCACTTCTGCTGGAGGATTGTGCCTGGGTATGTGCCTAAGGCACAGTCCTCCTGCAGAAGTTGTTTGGCAGGTCCGGGCTGTTAAAAAAAAAAAAAAAAAAGCCTGGACCTGTCAAACAGACCAACACAAGGGGCTGAAAGTCAGGTGGACCTCCATCCCCCCCACCCCTCCAAGTCCCCCTCCACGCAAAATGGTTTCCCTGGTGGCCCAGTGAGCTCCCCCTACCCATCCTGGTGACCTAGTACCCCCCTAAACTCCCCCCCCCCCCCGTACCTTGAAGCAGGAGGAGGGAGTTGCAATCCCTCCTTGTGTGAGTGCCGCCTTCAAAATGGTGGGGCCCTGCCTGTGTATCCTGGACAGTGCTTTAAGGGAGGGGGGGGGGGGGCACTAGGGCAGGTGGGGGGGGGGGTTGCCCACTGGACCAGCAGGGAAACCTTTTGTGTGTGTGTGTGTGTGGGGGGGGGGGGTCTGTAAGCATTCAAATGCGTGCTGGGCTTGGCTCTCCATTTTCCCCAGTGCTCCTCAAACCCTAACACCAGCTCCAAGCCTGCATAGGGTTCGCCATGGGAATAGCGTTAGTATTTTGTGCGCTGCCCACTGAGCATTGGGGAGGAATACCTATTGCCCTGTTTAGCATTCATTTGCATGCTGCTGGCGCTCTGATCAGGCGTAGGTGCTAGTCTGGTGCTAATGGCCTCTAGCGCCTGCGTTTGCCTTTGATCATCTGCCCATGAATTCTGAGGTTTTGTGGCCCACTGCGCACCAGGTGGCGAACAACATAGGTATATGCAAATGTATTCCGCGTGCATGTTCCGAAACCAGACGAGTTAGGATGCTCCTGAGCGCCAGGCTGAACACCATGGCGATGATTTAGAACAAAAAAAAAAGTACATGAGTTGTGTAGCATCTCATGAACATTGCCATGTATGATTTTACCACTTCTTGGCTCAACACCTGTTTATATTATAAAGTTTGACTTGACCCCAAGATGCTTAAACAGCCCTACTGTTAAGTATTTCCTTCTCAATTAAAAATAAACCCTAAGTACAATTATCTCCATTGATAATTTTACAGCTGCCTGCAGCTTTCCTAATATTTGGCTCCAGTAGGGTGTAGTTAAGTCAGAGGGTTTTTATGTCATTAAAGTCTAAAGCTGAACTTTCATTTGGACTTGATAATTACATAGAGGGATGGGAAAGGGGTTTGTATCTTTCTTACTGCAGCTCATCTCCTGAAGCATTTCCCGCCTCCTCTTGGTGAATTTGTGTCTGGCTGTGTGAAAGTAGGCCAATGCAGGAGGGGGCATGAAGGCAAGAGGCGGAGCAGGCAGCGCTCTCAGTTTTACAGCTCCTTAGCTTCTAGTTTTGGCTCCCTTCCTCCATTCACCTCATATAATCCCCTAACACATCATATTTTCATACATTTTGATATGATTTATTAGTAAGAGGCAACGTTGGATCATGCAAAGATTGATCCAGTCCTGGTTTTGCCCCACTGCATGTATAGAGATCTTCTCTTAAAAAGAAAGAAAAAAAAAAACATCCATGCATGCACTGAAGCATAACTAGTACCGGACCAGTCTGTTGGCATTGACCCGGATAAATTATGCTACAGTGATAACTATTCAGTGAAACAGCTCGTCTGATTTCTTAGTGGTTTATGGGTTTTTTTTTCTTTTGATTCTTTTATGTTTCCTTTATGTTTTTTTTTGTCCTAACATTCATTTTTACTGTAATTGTCTTTAACAGTTTGACACTTTGGAAGAAAAAAATATTGCAGCTTTAAAACTGGGTTAATCCAATCATTTTTAAATTCTGCCATCTTTCTCCCTCTGTGCGCCCTGAATATCCAATACGTAGAATAATCCGAGGCTGTGACTTGGCTTTTATTCATGGGCTAAATCAGATAAAGGAATGAATTATTCTGTCTCTGAACTGAGTTACTTCACAGTATCAGTACTAGGTATTGCCCTTACAGCAATGTATTCCTCATACGATGAAATCAATCTGGCCCCTTATGCACATGAGATGGAAAGTAAGAGAACTGACTGAAAGCTTAGCTCATTAAATGTTCTTTCAGTTCAGTGCCTGTCAGAAAAAATGTGTGTGGGGCTTTGAGATTTATGTACTGTCTGCATCACTGATATGCCGGCTGGCCTGATATGGTGATATGGGCACGCATTGTAAAGAACAGAAAAGCTCCAGTTGAGTCACAGACATTGAACAGCTAAGCCCCTGTGCATCAAGGTGTTCCACCTTTAATGTTCCTAGCTAAAAACATTGAGAAGCCAGAAGGCCCTAAAACTATTAAATTTTGACAACGCCAGGGCTTTTTTTTGAGGGGGGTACTTGGGGGTATCGGCACCTTTTTCTGTTGCCTGCTAAAATTGAACCATGGACTCCAACTTTTAATGAAAGAGCTCAGGCTCTACACACCAATTCTGCCTTGTCATAGATTCTGTAACTGGTTGCAGGGGGCCTGGCTATTGTGGGGAGTGGGTCCCTCAGTGATCACCCCACCCCTGAAGGGTGACCTTGCATTTGAGTACTGACACCTTTTTTGCTAGAAAAAAAACACACTGGACAACACCAATGCAGAGTTTGGAACAGCCCTGTGCTGTTATTAATTTGTGTTCTTTAAGGCTCCGTTCTGGGTCCTTTCTCTCTCTCTCTCTCTCTCTCTCTCTCTCTCTCTCTCTCTCTCTCTACACTCATTTCCTTGTTGCTTTGATCTCCACTCATGGTTTTCTGTCTGCCAGTAACTGGCAGATCTCCCTCCGTGCACCTGAACTCTCACTCACAGTTCTGTCCCAAATCTCAGCTTGTTAGTGTGGAGAGAGGCTATCGGATAAGAGAAAAAAAATTGTCTTATTTGGCAGACTTGACCCTGTGCGGAGCGTCCCTCTGGTTGAAGGTACACAGGGAAGTTGGAGTCCACTAGACTACCTGGGATTTGGGGGGGGGGGGGGGGGGGGAGAGGTTAGTCAGAATGTCCACTAGACTACCAGGGATTTTTTAGGTAGGGGGGGAGGGGATTAGTAGGCTTTTAGTTTGCGGGGAGGACCTAAGATAGTGAGTAAAGAAGCTTCTATCTGTTCAACCCCAATGCACTGGCTGTAGGAGCCAACCCTGCATTGTCTCCTCTGATCTTGTGTTCTTGTTCCTATGTTGGAATTTTGCCTTTTGTGGCAGACAGGCCCCGCTTGGTGCATCCCCAGGATGTGCAAGGGCAAGACACTGCCATTTTTCAAGATGGCAGCGCTGGAAGCAGGAGCAAGTGGGCATCACACCTGCCACTCCTGTTGGGTACCTCGGGCGGGCTGGGGGGAGGGATTGTGAGTGTGAGGGTGCTACTAGATACCAGGGGTTTAATTTATTGGAGGAAAGGGGTTTGGATTTGGGGGGGGGGGGGGACAGGACCACTAGACTACCAAGGAAATCTATTGAACTGCAGGGGGCGGGCGGTTTGGGTCAGGTTATTGAGGAGGGGGACACTAAGACCACCAGTGAGGCCAATGCAGATATTTGGGGTAGGGTGCGGGTTGGAGAGAGAGAGAGAGAAGGTGGCAGTAGACACCCATTCCTCTCAACCAACTCTTCTACGTAGCCCTGGACCCTGTGGTAGACATGCAGGCAAAGCTTTATAATTTCTTCATGTGTGGGATAGCAAATGCACCACATTTTGCATTCATTTAAATGTAGCTGTGGTCAGGGTTTCCGTGCAGCACTGAAAGCCTTTCTGCATTGCTATCCCATGGTAAAACTGAGTTAAACCTACGTTAACCATGCAGGAAGTTTTCTGCATCGGCCCCTCAGGGTTTTGCACAGGGCTAGCTTCTGTACAAACCACTTTTCTGCTTCTGGTGCCTAGATGCCATTCACAATGCTTCAATTGCATTCCTTTCTAGTCGCCGCATCTGACAAAAGATGAATTAGAAAAGGCTCAAAGAAGAGCGACCAAAATGATAAAGGGGATGGAACTCCTCTCAGATGAGGAAAGGCTAAAGAGTTTTGGGCTTCTCAGCTTGGAAGATGGCTGAGGTCTACACAATCCCGAGTGGTGTAGAATGAGTAGAAGTGAATCGATTTTTTTTTTTCAATCTTTCAAAAAGTGCAGACTAAGAGACACTGAATGAAGTTACATGGAAATACTTCTACAACAACTAGGAGGAAACATTTGTTCACTCAACGAATAGTAAGCTCTGGAACTCGTTGCCAGAGGATGTGGTAACATCGGTTAGCATATCTGGGTTTAAAAAATAAAGGTTTGGACAAGTTCCTGGAGGAAAAGTCTATAGTCTGCTATTGACAGTCATGGGGAAGCCACTGCTTGCCCTGGGATTGGTAGCATGGAATGTTGCTACTATTTGGGTTTCTGCCAGGTACTTGTGACCTGGATTGGCCACTGTTGAAAACGGGATACTGGGCTAGATCGACCATTGGTCTGACCCAGTATGGCTGTTCTTATGTTCCATCTGTGCTAGCTTTCCGCAACGGAACCTCTGCTGTCATTTTCCCCTCTAGTTCCCGCCTCACCTTGTTAATGCAACTGAACCTCAAGTTTGTAACTACTGATTTAACTCTTGGTTTGCTGCTGTTCTGGTCCTAAGCTCTGCTTTTGTTGCTTTAGCTGGTTGGGACTGGGACCCCTGCAAGATCCACTATTTTCCCTGCATTGCCATCTCCTTCTACTCACCACCACTGTGCTTTCTTTGTGTTCGCACTCTGCCAGTCTGTAAACTCAAGGTGTGCAGCAAAGAGGAAACAGGTGGGGAGCAGACAGCGTAGACTCCAATCTCATCCGATCTCTTGTCTGGTGTGGCACCAGCTTTGCTAATTATTGGACACATATGTTGAAAACCTCCTCCAGTTCCAGGTCTTTACCACTTCTTGGGCTGGCAGGGTCTGGGGCCTGGCCAGTTTTTACTTAGGGGCCAATGTAGAGCCATGCAGAAGTATCTGAGCATGTAGCTGCTACCTGAGTGTAAAACCGCTACATGCAAAAATCTGATGGTATATGAATTTTATTTGTGGCTGTTGGGGGGGAGGGTGATGTTCTGGACACGTGCACTAAAGTTTGGCAGTAAATGTGGCTTCTTGTGCAAATGTCCAAACAACTTAACATGTCATCACACATTGGTGTCAGTTCTTCTGCCCCTAAATATGAGCCTTGCAAAAACTGATCACATAAAATTTTTGTGAGGCTATTTAGGCACAGAAAAACAGGTGCCCATCTGCCATTGAACCTTGTAGGGGTTTCCTTTTGATTGCAAAAGGAGACAGAGCTGGCAGTTAAATCTCAAAAACTGGAATAAAATCCTCTCTGAACCCTTGTTCATGGCTCTCAACCTGGCAAAAAAAAAAATCTCACAGTAACAGTGTGTCAGAAGCTTTTCCATTGCTACAGAATAGCTAATGGATTCATTGGTATTAATTTTAATGTAGTATGCAGTCATATATATTCCATTAAAGTTAAGACCCACGCTCAGCCCTTCTCTGCTTTGCTTGACATGTACAACTTGCATTCAGCGCATGGTAACTGCGCAGTTAGGACTATTGTAGCTTTCTGCATTGGCCCCTTAGTCACTACTGGCGTCTGGGGAATTCTGCTGCTTCAAATTATTTTAGCTCGTGGAGGCTGATAGTCCGGCGCGTGAGAGTTTTTTTTCCCAGGTCACTTCTATTGCATGATTTGCTATGTCTGATACTTGAAGTTGGCATGTGGGAATTGGGTAAACTGTTTTATTTGGTCATTCAAAATTGAATCAATCTTCCCATTTCAGTACTAAACTCAAAGCAGTGTAGAATAAAAAGAACATATCCACTAAAGATTTGAAAAGCTCTTCCCCCCCCCCCCCTTCAGTTGCTTGAGATTTTTAAAACCCTTTTGTTCATAGTAGCATAGGCGATGATGGCAGGCAGACCTGTACAGTCCATCCACAAGATAAACTCATCTGGTCCTGGTGTTCAGGATTTCCATAAGGAATAGTCATGAGATTTCCATGCAAATCTCTCTCCTGCATATTCATTGTGGCTGGGGTAGGGGTACTTCTAGGCAGAGGCGTATCTGAACTGCGGCAGTAGGAGGAGCCAGAGTGAGGGGGCACATTATAGCCCCCCCCCCCTGTCACCGTCACCTACCTTTGCTGGCGGGGGACCCCAACCCCCGCCAGCCGAGCCGAGGTCTTTGAAGTTCTTCTTCGTCCTCGTGCTGTTCAACTGCTGAATCCAGTTTCGGAGTCTGATGTCGCAGCACGTCGTACGTGCAGGACGTCAGACTCACTGTGAGTCTGGATGCAGCTTTGAACAGTATGAGGACGAAGAAGAACTTCAAAGGCCTCAGCGCAGCTGGCGGGGGTTGGGGTCCCCCGCCAGCTGAAGGAATATTTTTAAAGGCAGGGGCAGGAGGAAGCAGACCTCGGCTGGCGGGGGTTGGGGTCCCCCGCCAGCAAAGGTAGGTGCCGGCGACGGCGGGGGAAGGTTGACAGCGGTAGGGGGTCCAGGGCGAAATCTGTGGGGGCCCCTTTGGCCCCACGTAGATACGCCCCTGCTTCTAGGATCAGGTTTGGGAACCACTGGTATCAGGCATGAGATGTACACTTGATCTTGATTTGCCCTTGTTATGCCACCAGTGTCCATATTCAGTTAAAACCCCACTTGCTTTCGTGTTGCCTGTTCTATGGACAAAATTTAAACATTTTGCTGGAAACCGTTTACCAGGCTATTGTTTTTCGTCAGCATAAAATTTGCTAAGAAGAGAGCACTGATTGCGCTGCTCCAAGGGCATTTTTGCTGTGAAATCTAAAATGAAGTTATGAACACACAATTTATTTTTGTTCCACAGCTGAAGTATTTCTCTCCTAAGTGCCGTAATTCTTGCATTGCAAAGAGTCTGGGGGAACGCTGCAAAGGAGGGGCGTGTGAGAGAATGATGAAGCAATTTCCCTACGCTCCCCGTGAGTCAAGCCCATAGGTCCAAAGGGGCGGGAAGACGCAGAGCGCGCCAGCAGCTGTAGAAAAAGTCACGCGCTGTGAAGCGAGCGCGCTCTACTGCCAGCAGAAAGAAAGACAGGCGCGTGCCTGTTGCCGGAGATTCTCGGCAGCCCGGCGCTTTTTCTGGCCCGCCCCATCCTCCCACCAACCAGCTCTGTGTCCACGTGCACACCAAGCACATGGCTAGCGCGAGACGCCTGACGTAATTTCTCCCTCCTCCCTCGTCTTAGCACGCGGCTGAGGTTGTGCGCGCGAGTGCGGGCGGGTGCTGGTGTTTCCTTTTGGTGAAATAATTGTGTAAAGTTTCCCGCCTTCCTCTCCGCCTGTGCGTGCGGTGAGGGGGCTGGATTTGTGGTTTTTCTTTTGATCTTAGACACTACCGGTCTTTATTGTTAAGAATCTCTGAAACAGTGCAGTGTAAATGACCCTTTTATTTTAAAGGGGGGGGGGGCAGTTTGGCGGTTGTTGCTGCCTGGTTTTGCACTTTTATGAGGAAGTAGGAATGTGTCCAGGCCAAAAAATTTTTTGGGGGGGTTCACGTTTGGAGGGTTAGGTATTTTTAATAAAAAATATTTTAACTTGGATTAGAACTTCTTTGCACAAGTGAACTGTATGTGCATTAGTGTGTTACATTGTATTACATCTGTTTTGCATACTCAAAGGGGCATCAAGCTATAACACATGGTTAAAGTGCAGAAATGGACTACTGTGGGACCATGTTAAGGGGTTTTACAGTAGTTTACCTTTGTCCGCATGTTAAACCATGCATTACAGGATTTTTTGGGGGGAAATTTTCTGTCAGGGGGCGCAGTAAATGCAGGCACTAATTCGGTGCTAGCAGCCAGCCTGGGCAGCAGACTTGCTCAGTTTGTAGGTCGAGGAAATAAGACAAGAAACCGGATGTTAAGGGAATAATGTTATAAAGGACTTGAGTTTGCAGAATAGCATTTGATACACTCAACTATGTTCTTAGAAAATTGCCCAGGAAGGCAGTATATGTGAGAAAAAAGTATGTGCACAGAAATACAGTGTCTATTTTTAAATAAAAGACACACAAGTGTTCCTGAGGGCAGAGAATAGGTGAAGCGTGAGCTGGATTGGCCCTCGTGCACTTTTCATAAAATACGTGTGTGATGCAATGAGCTGAGGAACAGCCTCTTCCTTCTGTTCCTCAATATTGACCTCTACAGCTATTATAGTTAGCGATTTCTTACCTTCCATAGTACCATGGGAGACGTCAGTATAAAAAGGTGATCTTTATTGGAACAACTCAAACGACTCGATACAGCTGCTGTGTTTCGGCATCAGAACGCCTGCTTCAGAAGTCTACAAAGATATCAACACTAGTATAAACATGTATATCATAAATATCCTGTTTATACTAGTGTTACATACGCAGCACTATTTTATATACATTTTTTAAATAATTTGATGTAACAATGTCCTCTTCCCCCATTATATAAAATACCAAATAACCTACCTCGGACAGCACATAACTTTTAGTGTGCATTTATTTACAAAGAACTACAGGTTAGGTAAAAGTTCTGAATGAAGTTTTTAACATGGGCTACTGTTAAGATGGGCTGTTTTACCACAACTTGTGCTATTTCATGCAGTGAGACAGAGTTAATAACCAGAGTTAACAATAAAAAAAATCCTTCTTAACAGTTGCACACATTGATAACTAACCCCCTTATCCTTTACACAAAAAAATAGGGCTATCAATTTTGCTTCATAAAGTGATAAGCTGACCGAAGTCAGTTTTCTGTGTCGGGGGGGGGGGGGGGGGGCAATTTTCATGCTACCTGCAATAACTGCAGAGTCAAAGTACTTACCCATAGAGTTTGTACTAGTTTTCAAATTGAAATTATGAATATACTTTCACTTTGAAAATTGTCTTAGGAAGAATAGTACCTACAAACGCTTACTCCTTTTCTTCCCCAACCAAAATAATGCATGCATAAAGACATGGTGTATCATATCTTAACCCCAGGAACACCTTCAGTGAATACAGGTAAAAGTACTCTCATTGCATCACACCTGCCCACTGGGTTTCAGGATTTCCCCACTAAATATGCATGAGATCTATTTGCATACAATGGAGGCAGGGCTTACAAATAGATCTCATGCATATACATTGGGAAAATCCTGAAAACCCGACTGGATTTCAGCCCTCAAGGACTGAGGTTGGACAACCCTTTCAAATAGCCAATTTAGGGAGGTAAAATGTTAGAAAAGCATGCTTCATTTGCAACGACTTGTAGTTTCAAGTTCCAGAATTAGTATTAGGGAATTGGGAAGAGAAATGGGACTTGATATACTGCCTTTCTGTGGTTTTTGTAACTACATTCAAAGTGGTTTACACAGTATATACAGGTATGTATTTGTACCTGGGGCAATGGAGGGTTAAGTGAGAGTCACAAGGAGCTGCAGTGGGAAATCAAACCCAGTTCCCCAGGATCAAAGTCTACTGCACTAACCACTAGGCTACTCCTCTACTCAAGTCCAAGCATCCAGTAAGCGAAAGCAGAAGATTGGCCCATCAGTTAAAAATAAAAGCTAGCTGGCTGCTCTTCAGGAGAAGCAGTATTGTGTGCTCAGTAGTTAAACAGCAGTAACCTATGATGGGCCTTGCCATGAGCTGTTTGTGGTTTTGTGTGTGTGTGTTTTTTATTTTTTTTTTTGGGAGGGATGAGTCAGAGGAGGTGTTGCCCGGACATCATCTGATTTAAAGAAGAACTTTTGAGATTCAAGAACAGGTTGTGAAATACTGTGTGGACTATTGGTGTGAGAAAAACAAAGTGCTTTATGTTAAAACAGTACTTTTTTTTAACATAACAATGCTGCAGTCCCCTTTGCTGTTTGGCAGTGGTTTTCCATGTGACTTGAGCCATTGAAGTGGGCCTCATGGCAGTGAAGCTTATGCAGTTTTATGAATGAGAGGGGTTTAAAAATGAATAAGTACATAAGTACATAAGTAGTGCCATACTGGGAAAGACCAAAGGTCCATCTAGCCCAGCATCCTGTCACCGACAGTGGCCAATCCAGGTCAAGGGCACCTGGCACGCTCCCCAAATGTAAAAACATTCCAGACAAGTTATACCTAAAAATGCGGAATTTTTCCAAGTCCATTTAATAGCGGTCTATGGACTTGTCCTTTAGGAATCTATCTAACCCCTTTTTAAACTCCGTCAAGCTAACCGCCCGTACCACGTTCTCCGGCAACGAATTCCAGAGTCTAATTACACGTTGGGTGAAGAAAAATTTTCTCCGATTCGTTTTAAATTTACCACACTGTAGCTTCAACTCATGCCCTCTAGTCCTAGTATTTTTGGATAGCGTGAACAGTCGCTTCACATCCACCCGATCCATTCCACTCATTATTTTATACACTTCTATCATATCTCCCCTCAGCCGTCTCTTCTCCAAGCTGAAAAGCCCTAGCCTTCTCAGCCTCTCTTCATAGGAAAGTCGTCCCATCCCCACTATCATTTTCGTCGCCCTTCGCTGTACCTTTTCCAATTCTACTATATCTTTTTTGAGATACGGAGACCAGTACTGAACACAATACTCCAGGTGCGGTCGCACCATGGAGCGATACAACGGCATTATAACATCCGCACACCTGGACTCCATACCCTTCCTAATAACACCCAACATTCTATTCGCTTTCCTAGCCGCAGCAGCACACTGAGCAGAAGGTTTCAGCGTATCATCGACGACGACACCCAGATCCCTTTCTTGATCCGTAACTCCTAACGCGGAACCTTGCAAGACGTAGCTATAATTCGGGTTCCTCTTACCCACATGCATCACTTTGCACTTGTCAACATTGAACTTCATCTGCCACTTGCACGCCCATTCTCCCAGTCTCGCAAGGTCCTCCTGTAATCGTTCACATTCCTCCTGCGACTTGACGACCCTGAATAATTTTGTGTCATCGGCGAATTTAATTACCTCACTAGTTATTCCCATCTCTAGGTCATTTATAAATACATTAAAAAGCAACGGACCCAGCACAGACCCCTGCGGGACCCCACTAACTACCCTCCTCCACTGAGAATACTGGCCACGCAATCCTACTCTCTGCTTCCTATCTTTCAACCAGTTCTTAATCCATAATAATACCCTACCTCCGATTCCATGACTCAGCAATTTCTTCAGGAGTCTTTCGTGCGGCACTTTGTCAAACGCCTTCTGAAAATCCAGATATACAATATCAACCGGCTCCCCATTGTCCACATGTTTGCTTACCCCCTCAAAAAAATGCATTAGATTGGTGAGGCAAGACTTCCCTTCACTAAATCCGTGCTGACTTTGTCTCATCAGTCCATGTTTTTGTATATGCTCTGCAATTTTATTCTTAATAATAGCCTCCACCATCTTGCCCGGCACCGACGTCAGACTCACCGGTCTATAATTTCCCGGATCTCCTCTGGAACCCTTCTTAAAAATCGGAGTAACATTGGCTACCCTCCAGTCTTCCGGTACTACACTCGATTTTAGGGACAGATTGCATATTTCTAACAGTAGCTCCGCAAGTTCATTTTTTAGTTCTATTAATACTCTGGGATGAATACCATCAGGTCCCGGTGATTTACTACTCTTCAGCTTGCTGAACTGACCCATTACATCCTCCAAGGTTACAGAGAATTTGTTTAGTTTCTCCGACTCCCCCGCTTCAAATATTCTTTCCGGCACCGGTGTCCCCCCCAAATCCTCCTCGGTGAAGACCGAAGCAAAGAATTCATTTAATTTCTCCGCTATTTTGAGAATCTTGCATTTATCATCTTTTATATATTTACCTCTAGTCTGTTGGTTAGGCAGTTAGGGCCAGATTCCATATATCGCGTATAAAAAATGTGTGCGGTAAACATAAGTGTATAAGCGGCGCCTACATTTAGGCATTGTATATAGAATACGCTCAGTTGATATTCCAGTGCCTAAAACTACGCGCCTCCATTTACACCAATGAAAATGTGGCGTAAATCCCTGCGCATAGATTTACGCGCACTGGGCCATATTCTGTAACTACGTGTGTAAGTTTAGGAATGCCCACAAAATACCAATTTCCCCACCCTGTGTGCATTAGAATTTAGGCTCAGTTCATTACAGAATACGCTTACCGAGTTGCGTGTGTAAATTCAAATTATTACCAATTAGTGCTTATTGTTGCTTGTTAAGTGCTTTTATCAATGCTGATTAGCTTGTTAAGCCAATTAAGTTACATGTGCTCTTATAGAATACGCCTGGATTTCGGCGCGGGGTTAAGTTATAATAATAAATCAAGCTGCATTCAGAACATTCTCTGGCAAATGTTTTGTAGGGAATTCCTTTATTTGTACTAGATTGTTTCAGAAATGGATGCATAGCTGTATCTGTGGTAGATGACCTAGCAACCCTTCCTGGACTGCAGGAAATTTTCCCAAGTCAGTTGAGAGAAGGGAGGAGTGTTACTGCTATCTATACAGCTGAGGAAGTCAAGGAACAGGAAGATAAAAGTGAATTACCCAGGGCCACAAAGAGTTTCAGTGTTTTCACAGGATTTGAATTTTCATCCTAGGAGTTGTTCCTTTCATCCTTTTCCCTAAGCACTTTATTGTTTAGTGTTCTCTGGCCACATCACCACTTTTTTATGTTATAAGGACAAGCATATACCCTAGATGCACAGGGTAGAGCTGAGCTTACTATGCTTCTGGATCTGTGTGCTATCCACACTTTCAGGCGATATGGGGAGCTGTGGGATACACAGAAAACCTAGCCATTATGACCAATGACCCAGTAGTGTTACTTTATGGAACCAAGCAATTTAAACGTATCTAATTTAAAATACCCAGAGGGAATTGAGTTTTTCTTAATTACTTTGCTCATACTGGCTCTGGAATGTTGGCAGGGTCTCTGTGGAATGTGTAACCACTGCCATGGGCAACTTGTCAGCCAAGTAATATTAAAGGTTCAGTGTAAGGCTTTTGACTCTAGCCAGGGCTGCTGTCCGTGGTAATAGTTCTTGTAAATCTGGAATTTACGTGGTCTTAAGCTTTGCAGGGTACATAAGTGTTGCCATACTGGGACAGACCGAATGTCCATCAAGCCAGTTTCCTGTTTCCAACAGTGGCCATTCCAGGTCATAAGTACCTGGCAAGATCCCAAAACAGTACAATACATTTTATGTTGCTTATCCAAGAAATAACCAGTGGACTTTCCCCCAAGTCCATTTTAATAATGGCTTGTGGGCTTTTCTTTTAGGAAGCTATCCAAACTTTTTTTTAACCCTGCTAAGCTAACCATATTCTCTGGCAACGGATTCCAGAGTTTAATTACACGTTTTAAATTTACTACTTTGTAGCATCATTGTGTTTCCCCTAGTCCTAGTATTTTTGGAAAAAGTAAACAAGCGATTCACGTCTACCCGTTCCACTCCACTCATTATTTTATATACCTCTCTCATATCTCCTCTCAGCCGTCTTTTCTCCAAGCTGAAGAGCCCTAGCGTTTCAGCCTTTCCTTATAGGGAAGTCGTCCCATCCCTTTTATCATTTTTGTTGCCCTTCTCTGTACATTTTCTAATTCCACTATATCAAGGTGTGGTCATACCATGGAGCATTATGACATCCTCATTTTTATTTTCAATTCCTTTCCTAATAATACCTAACATGCTATTTGCTTTCTTTGCCGCCGCAGCACACTGAACAGAGGGTTTCAAAGTATCATCAATGATGACTCCTAGATCCTTTTCTTGGTTGGTGACTCCTAACGCGGAATCTTGCATCACTTTGCACTTGCTCACATTAAACATCATTTGCCATTTGGATGCCTAGTCTCCCGGTCTCGTAAGGTCATCTTGAAATTTTTCTGAATCCTCTTGCGATCTAATAACTTTGAATAACTTTGTGTCATTGGCAAATTTAATTACTTCACTAGTTATTCCCATATCTAGATCATTTATAAATATGTTAAAAAGCAACGATCCCACCACAGACCCCTGTGGAATCCCACTATCTACCCCTCTCCATTGAGAATACTGATCATTTAACCCTACTCTCTGTTTTCTATCCTTTAACCAGTTATTAATATACAATAGAACACTACCTCCTATTTCATGACTTTCCAATTTCCTCTGGAGTCTTTCATAAGGTACTTTGTCAAATGCCTTTTGAAAATCCAGATACATAATATCGACCAGCTCACCTTTATCTACACGTTTGTTCACCCCTTGGTGAGGCAAGATTTCCCTTCACTAAATCCATGTTGACTTTGTCTCATGAAGCCATGCTTTTGAATATGCTGTGTTATTTTGTTCTTTATAATAGTCTCTACCATTTTACCCAGCACCGACATCAGGCTCACTGGTCTGTAATTTCCCACATCACCTCTGGAAACCTTTTTAAAAACCAGCGTTACATTGCCCACCCTCCAATCTTCCGGTACCATGCTTGATTTTAAGGATAAATTACATATTACTAACAATAGTTCTGCAAGTTTATTTTTCAATTCTATCAATACTCTGGGATGTATACCATCCAGTCCTGGCAATTTTCTTCTCTTCAATTTGTCAAAGCCCCATTATATCTTCCAGCTTTACAGAGATTTGATTTAGTTTCTTTGACTCATCAGCATTGAATACCATTTCTGGCATCAGTATCTCTCCCACATCTTCCTTGGTGAAGACCGAAGCAAAGAATCTATTTAATCTCTCTGCTATGGCCTTGTCTTCCCTGAGTGCCCCTTTTACCCCTTGGTCATCTAGCGGTCCAACCGATTCTTTTGACAGCTTCTTGCTTTTAATATACCTAAAAAAATTTTGTTATTTGCTTTTTGCCTCTTTTCAAAGTTTCTGTTTGCCTTCCTTATCAGCGCTTTGCATTTGACTTGCCATTCTTCATGCAGTTTCCTATTATTTTCAGTCTGATCCTTCTTCCATGTTCTGAAGGTTTCTTTTAGCTCTATTAGCTTTGCTCACCTCACTTTTTAACCATGTTGTGTTGTCTTCCTTCCTCCTTTTTTAATACACGGAATATATTTGGCCTGTGCTTCCAGGATGGTATTTTTGAAGAGCATCCACGCCTGATGTAAATTTTTGACCTTCGCAGCTACACATCTAAGTTTTTTTTCACTGTTCTAATTTCATAATAGTCTCCTTTTTGAAAGTTAAATGCTAACGTATTGGGTTTCCTGTGTGTACTTACTTAGCTTATATCAAATCTGATCATGTTATGATCACTGTTATCAAGAGGCCCCATCATCATTACCTCCTGCACCAGATCGTTCACTCCACTAAGGACTAGGTCTAGAATTGTTCCTCCTTTTGTTGGTTCCTGAACCAGCTGCTCCATAAAGCAGTTCTTGATTCCGTCAAGGAATGTCACCTCCCTAGCATTCACTGATGTTACATTTATCCAATCAATATCGGGGTAATTAAAATCACCCATTATTATCGTGTTGCCCAGTTTGTTAGCCTCCCTAATTTGTGATATCTAGAAATGTTATCAGAAATTGGGGAGGCTAACAAATCAGGTGGACGGTAGTGCACTGTTCCCTTTTACACATGGAATTTCAATCCATAGGGATTCCAAGATGTGTTTTGTGTCATGTAGAATTTTTAGTCTATTCGATTCAAGGCCCTTCTTAACGTACAATGTTACCCCTCCACTGATTCGATCAACCCTATCGCTGCAGTATGACAGTGGCCCACTGGTTATCCTCATTCCACTGGGTCTCAGAAATGCCTATTATATCTGTTTTTTCATTTAGTACAATATATTCTAACTCTCTCATTTTATTTCTTAGGCTTCTAAAATTCGCCTGTAGACATTTCAAACTGTTACATCTTGCTCAGCAGTTGACAGTGATAATGTGCAATCTTGAAAATTTGTCTGATTTTTATTTAAAGACACCTGGGCTACTATGCTCTCTATTGCAACCTCGCTATCAAGATGCCCTATCTTCCCTGTTTTGGTGATATCTTTGAAAGACACCTTATTCTGAACCATGCGCTTTTGAGCGACTTGTCGGCCTTCCCCCAGTTTCTAGTTTTAAATGCCAATGCCATCAGCCTGGTCCCACCCTGGTTAAAGTGTAGCCCAGCCTTTCGGAATAAGCTCCCCCTTCCCTAGAATGTTGCCCAGTTCCTAACAAATCTAAACCCCTCCTCCCTGCACCATCATCTCATCTATGCATTGAGACTCCGGAGCTCTGCCTGACTCTTGGGCCCTGCGCGTGGAATGGGGAACATTTCTGAAAATGCTACCCTGGAGGATCTGCATTTCAGCTTTCTACCTAGGAGCCTAAATTTGGCTTCCAGAACCTCCCTCCCACATTTTCCTATGTCATTGGTACCTATGTGTACCAAGACAACTGGCTCCTCCCCAGCACTATCTAAAATCCTATCTAGGTGATGTGTGAGGTCCGCCACCTTTGCACCAGGCAGGCAAGTCACCAGGAGATTCTCACGTCCACCATTCACCCAGCTATCTACATGCCTAATAATCGAATCACCAACTACAACAGCTGCCCTAACCCTTTCCTCCTAGGCAGAAGCTCCTGGAGACACATCCTTGGTACGAGAGAACATTGCATCCCCTGGTGGGCTGGTCCTGGCTATAGGATTATTTCCAACTTCACCAGGGTGATGCTCTGTGTTTAGGAGGCCTCCCTCCTCCAAGGCAGCACAGGGGCTGCCAGACTGGAGGTGGGACTTCTCTACTATGTCCCTGTAGGCCTCCTTTATGTACCTCTCTGTCTCCCTCAGCTCCTCCAAGTCTGCTACTCTAGCCTCAAGAGAATGGACTCGTTCTCTGAGTGCTAGGAGCTCTTTGCATCGAGCACCCACGTATAACCTCTCACCAACTGGGAGATAATCATACATGTGACACTCAGTGCAAAAGACTGCATAGCACCCCTCTCGCTGCTGGACTGCTGTCTGCATCTTAGTATTATAGCAGCAGGCTGAGGAACTGGGTTCAGTTCCCACTGCAGCTCCTTGTGACCCTTGGCAAGTCACATCACCCCTCCATTGTCCCAGGTACAAACCCCCCCCCCCCCCCAAAAAAAAAAAAACCCTTACATTGTGAGCCCTCTAGGGACAGAGAAAGAACTTGCATATAATATGTACAGCATTGCCTATGTCTAGTAGCGCTATAGAAATGATTACTACTAGTAGTAGTAAAGTCATGTTGGTACCCTAAAAATTCAATTGGCCAGGCTGATCCCAGGGATCTGCTTTATGGCAGGTGGCCTGTGGGCTATTAATTTGAACTGTAGGTTAATTTTATTGTTTTCAATAACAAAACATCTGACCAATCCAGAATGCAGAAAGATTTTTTTGAACATAATATTCCATACCTTCCCCCTCCATTTACCCACCCCTTATATCCATAAGCATTGTCAAGCCCTATACAAGAAAAATATGCTTGGCCATGACGTCCACTTTGGCAGAGGCAATTAATAAATCACAATAAATAAAAAGATCGCTTTAGATATGAGCGGGAACCTAGGAAGCGTTGTGATGAATTTATATGCCGCAGTCATTCTGCAGCATCACAGTTGTCCTGCCCACACGATGCACTGACTTATTTTGCCGTACTTCAGTGGAAGTAAATGCAGGATATCCTGACCTGAAGTAAACTTCAAGCTCTGTACAGGTAACATATGCCTGGGAATTTGTAGCTTGGCACAGCACTTTATTCTGCTGTTCAGGGAAACACGCTTTTTCCTTCGATCCACAGCAGAAGTCCGGAAGAAGGAGCGGGTTTCATCTGCAAAAGCAGCCAAATGAAACAGTTGTCATGGAGACCCAAAGGTGGTGGGTTTTTTTCCCCTTCTGTGCGTTTCCTTGGAAACCTGCAGGGGTTTCTCACATACCGAATATGAAATACAGCTCTTTGGCACCATCCCTGTGCTAGACCGTGAGCTCCTGTATTTTACCCTTCACACACTGCCTAACAAGCTGTCTGGCACACTTTCTGATGCATTTCGATATTCCTTCCTCTGCCATGTGCTGTAGTCATGTTACAGAGTGGGGGAGGAGTGAGGTGGAAATCACCCTTTTTTTTTACCCGATAATTCTAATAATTGTAATTATAAAACCAGCATGTGAATTTTCTCAGAGCATCAGACAATTTCCGATTGTTGTTTACGACAGACTATTTCATTATCTTACGGTACAAGCCCAGAACACATCCTGAGCTTCTCATTCCACTTTTGTTGCACAGCAGCCGTCTTCCTCAAATGGTGTGCTTCTGTGGAGTTTGTGGTATGAGCTTCCTAAATAATGTCTTTCAGATCAGTTGCTGCAATACATTTTGAGGCAACCATCAAGAGGTGCTCAGCAGTGATACACTGCAGTAGTCTATATTGTGTGATACATATGTTTATGTATAAATAATTTGTACACATTCCCCCCTCCCCACGGTTCTATGTATGGTGCACGAATTTCAGCGCGCACACAATTTAATTGAATAATGAACCAATTAGTGCCAATAACTGGGCACTAACAATCAATAAATCAGAATTTACATGGGCAACTTGTTAGGCGTATTCTATAAAGATGTGCATGTAAATTCTAGGGTGCAGATCTGAAAAGGGAGCGTGGCCATGGAAGGGGCATGAGTGTGTCGTGGATGTTCCAATGATTTGCACGCATAGGTCCAGAATACATCTGATCCACACCCAGGGGCGTAGCCAGACTTCAGCGGGAGGGGGGTCCAGAGCCCGAGGTGAGGGGGCACATTTAACCCCCCCAGCCATTATCGCCCCGACGATGACGACCCCCCCACCATTGCTGACCCCCCCCCCCCAGCCGCTGCCGTCACCTTTGACGACCCCCCCTCCCTTGCCAACCCTCCCTTGCCATGGGCTACCTGTGCTGGCGGGGGACCCCGATCCCCGCCAGCCGAGGAGGTCCTCTTCTTCCCGCGAAGGCTTCGTTCTGTTTCTGACGTCCTGCACGTACAACGTACAAAGCGCCAGACCCCTCAGAGAAAAACTACATTGGCTCCCATTAAAGGATCGAATTGTATTCAAAACTTGTACCCTTGTTCATAAAATTATTCACTTTATTCACATTACTACTGAATGCCTGAATTGAACTGTATATTTACTCCTTATAACTTGCACTTTAATGTAATAATATTCTGTGTTTCTCTTTCCGGAATGGCGATCTCTATTACGGTATATGTAAGCCACATTGAGCCTGCAAATAGGTGGGAAAATGTGGGATACAAATACTGCAAATAAATAAATCTAGAAGTGCTCTGTTTCAGAATTAGAATACATAGTTACAGCTCGCTAGTTCTGAGCAATTGAATGCAAATGATGTCACAGAGCCACAGTGGTGAATTACATCATAATGATAATCACCCCAGTCTGAAACAGCTGACAGCAGGAATTACCCATTTGATATTTTTTTTAAAGCAAAACACCATGTACATAATCTCCCAGATTCTATATAGCGCGCCTAGAGATCTGTGCCGAAATCCAAGCGGATTCTATAACAATGCGCATAACTTAAGCTAATGAGCACTAATAATATCACTTAACAAGCAATACTGAATACTAATTGGCACTAATTAGAATTTATGCACAGAACTCGCTAAGCATATTCTGTAACAAAAAGTGCGCTGAACTAATGCACACAGGCAAAAAGGGGCGTGGTTATGTGTGGAGAAAACGGGTGTTTCGTGGGCGTTCTGAAATTTACGTGGTAGTTATAGAATATCAGTGAGTGTAAATCTTCACGCTGGGATTTACGCCACATTTTCGTTGTAAATGGATGCGTGTAGTTTTAGGCGCTGAGATAAGCATATTCTATATATTGTGCCTAAATCTAGGTGCTGCTTATAGAATATGCTTAGCCGACACTGATTTCCATGCCGATATTTTAGGCGCCATATATAGAATCTCCCCCAATATGGCTGCCGATTTAGATTCAGGTGGTCACAAGATCTCTCAGAGGTAGGGTCTTCAAATGGGTTATGTTTGTACATACTGTGACAGTGATGAATCTCACTCCTAAGCCAGCCTAAGTGGAGAATGACCTCAGTCTCTTAAATTGACTTCTAGTGTTCACTCTAATGCTTGTGTCACAGGATCTCCTGACAATTATATATCATTTTTTGTAGATAAAAATGTAAATGTGTTTTTGTTGTAGTTTTATTTTGCTTTTACTATATGGGTTTATTAGTCTGTGCACCATGTTAAATTCCAAGGAGAGGGTATATTACTACTACTAAACATTTCTAGAGCGCTACTAGGGTTACGCAGCGCTGTACAAATTAATAACTAAGGACGGTCCCTGCTCAGAAGAGCTTACAATCTAAAGGACGAAATGTCAAGTTGGGTAGTCTAGATTTCCTGAGTTAGAGGTGGTGTGATTAGGTGGTCATATTGCTCTTTATGCAATATATGAGAAGTTAAGAGAATCTAGTGGCTGGATCTCATTAGAAAGATTTTGTTAGAGATTTTCAGTTTCTGGACCTTTGTTATTATTATTGTTGTTGTTCTTATTATCATTTGTATTTCTAAACTGGCAAGTTTTGTTTTTATTTTTATACAAGTAGTGAGACATGTTGGGTCTTATGACTCAGGCTGTTAGAGATCAAAGATATGAGGTTGGTATTGTGTAATGAGAGGCCCCTGCTATTTGCTTATTTATAATGATGAAGAAAGACAAAAAAAAAAAAATTTATTGGAATCCTTGTGTTGTGGCAACTGCTTGAGAGCTGCTGCAGGAAGTGAAGGAATCACACAGGACGGGGGTGTTCAGCCAAGGAATGGATGTAGTGTCGGGATCTGCTGCTTACTTCCTAGAGACTCAGACTGACCACTGTTGGAGAGAGGATGCTGGATTTGATGCAAGAACCTTTTTGGTCTATCCAGCATGGCATATTTTATACTCCTATGTTTTAACTAGGCAGGAAATGCAGGAATTACCATTGGTCTGTCATGGTGCTGTTACTGTGTGTGACTCGGGAGAGGAGATGCCAAGACAAATATGAATTTGTGATTGTGTGTGTGTTGTTATCCAGTAACATGAAAGTAAATATTTCTAATTGCGAGCTGATTATTATATGGCAATATTTGCTGAGTGATGAGCCACAGTTACTGCATTACCGGCTACAGCAGCTTGTTTTCCAAATAATGCCAGACAGAGCATACAGAGATAATGTTAACAGCTTTCCTATTACTGAAGATCAAATGTGAATGAATGGCCTTTGAATTTATTCTGCACTTCCCATATGGTAGTTTCCATTCTGGATTACCTGGGTGGCATTAGTAAGTAATTTTAAATATACTGGATTAGACAGACTTTTAAAGAGTTCGTGAGATGTATATAGTTCTCCCAGGTTAGATAAAAAATGCATAAGGACAGTATGCAAATCTGGCAGAAAGCTAACTGGTGCCTTGTGCAGTGCAGAGAGGGGTTGTCTACCTCTGAAGGTTCAACAGCCATCCGTAAGCGATAGGAAGTTCCTCCTGAGTTCTGGCCAACCGAAATGCTCCGATAAAATAGCCAGTTGGGTTACCCCCTCCCCCCCCCCCCCCCCCCTCTGATGCTATACATGGAGGGGCAATTTCGATTAAATATCTAAATGAGATTTTGGACATTTTGTTAGAAACATCCAAAAATCGAGCGGTGAACATAGCCATTTTGGAACCTCAAAAACGTCTACCTTTTTGAAAATCCCATTTTTCCTAGATGTTTTGTGCTCGGTGAGTTTTTCTTTTGAGACCATTTTGGAAAATAAAACTGCCCAAAAACCAGCCATTAGGATGTCTGGGAAACATCATTCTTAGTAGTCTGGTCACACAGACATCCAAGCAGAATAGTGGGGCAGCCTAGTGGGCATTGCAGTAAACTTTGTTTAAAAGGTCCTATAACCCCCCCCCCCCCCCCCACCTCCCCTTATATTGTATGGTGAGCCCTCTAGGAGCAGAAAAATACCTACTGTACACCACTGCAATAGCTCTCGATTGCAAGGGTCACCTATATGTAGGTACAGTAGATATTTTGAAGGGCTCACATGTTCCACCGCAGTTCGAGTGGGATATGGGCCTGGATCCTTTTCTTGACAGTCCACTGCACTGACTAGTAGGCTACTCGTGGGACCTGCTTGCTGCTGAAATAGGAATGGCCATGTCATAGAACCTGGTATGTACTGTTGCTGTTATATCTTAGGGGGCTAGGAAGAGGTCAGTGACTACTGGAGAAGTAAGAGGGGGGTTATGTCAGTGGTCGTTTGGTCACTTAGGGCACCTTTTGATCACTTATTCGTGATTGAATCAGGTCTAGCCAAAAAGTCTTAATTTTGGCCCAAGATGTTTTCATTTTGTTCCATTATTGCAGAAAAATGTCTGTCTTTTGGGGCCGCCCATGTCCCACCCAAAACGTGCCCCCATCACACCCCCCTTGAAATTTGGAAAAACTGGAGCAAAAAGTCTAAAATCGGGGTGTCGAAAATTGCAACTTGGACTTTTTTTTAAGAGAAAGCCGTTCTTCTGTCACCTTATGATGTTTTTTGGATGTTTTTTTTTTTTTGTTGTTGTTTTGAAAATGAGCCAGTGATGTCCTCTATCATCTGTCTCATCCACTCTTGACTACATATTCTTTGCAGAAGCTTTGTACAGCTGTTGATTTTGAAAGATGCAGATCCTTCCCGAAAAAAACCAAAACAAAACAGAATGTAGAATCTCAGTTAAGAAACAAAAATTGCAACACATCAGTGAACATTGTATATGCTCCTTCCTTTCCCCAATTAAGTTCAACTTGTTATAACAGTGATAATCCCTAGTGGTGCCTTCTGCACAAGCTTCATGTAAAGCATTAATGGCTGTGCCTGACCACAGATGGCTTGTCAGTGCTTAGACATAGTAACATAGTAAATGATGGCATATGGAAACTAGCATGGCCTATCCAGGCTGCCAGATAGGCAGCAAGGGTTGTACCTCCAACTCCGTGCAGATACCCCCTCCCCCAGTTGTCTTTAGTGCAGTAATGATGCCTGGTGTAGTCTACCCCCTCTATACCTCTCTCTCTTTTTCATTTTTTTTTGGTTGGTTAATTATTTTTTAAAGTGTGAAAGTTATTTAAGTTTTACTTTTCAGTGGATATGCTCTATACTGTTATTCCATCCTCATGTCATATAGGCATGGGAGTGTGCAAAAAGGAATGGATCTAACGTGGAGGGGCATAATTGAATGTCGCTGGCGAAATAGTTTGCCGGCGATCTATTTTGGGGCGGCAGCGGCGCTACAGCTGGCCGGAACCATATTATCGAAAAAGATGGCCGGCCATCTTTTCTTTCGATAATACGGTTTTGCCCGGTCAAATGCCAGAGTTCGCTGGGTTTGAGATTGCCGGTTTTGTTTTTCAGCGATAATGGAAAAAAATGCCGGCCATCTCAAACCCGGCGAAACCCAAGGCATTTGGTCGTGGGAGGAGCCAGCATTTGTAGTGCACTGGTCCCCCCTGACATGCCAGGACACCAACTGGGCACCCTAGGGGACACTTCTAAAAATTAAAAAAAATACAAAAAAAACTCCCAGGTGCTGAGCCCCCAAATCCCCCCCAAAACCCACTCCCCACAACTCTACACCATTACCATAGCCCTTATGTGTGAAGGGGGCACCTACATGTGGGTACAATGGGTTTTGGGAGGGGGGGGGTTGGAGGGCTCAACACTTAGCACCACAAATGTAACAGGTAGAGGGGATGGGCCTGGGTCTGCCTGCCTGAAGTGCACTGCACCCATTAAAAACTGCTCCAGGGACTTGCATACTGCTGTCAGGGAGCTGGGTATGACATTTGAGGCTGGCATACAGGCTGGCAAAAAAGGTGTTTATTTTTATTTTTTTTTAGTGTGGGAGGGGTTGGTGACCACTGGGGGACTACGGGGAGGTCATTCCCCATTCCCTCCAGTGGTCATCTGGTCAGTTGGGGCACCTTTTTGAAGCTTGGTCGTGAAAATAAAAGGACCAAGTAAACCCAGCGAAATACTGATTAACGCCGCTTTTTTTTCCCATTATCTGCGAAAGCCGGCCATCTGGTAGCCACACCCATGCCCGCCCATGTCCCGCCTTCGCTAAGCCGCCCCCTTGAACTGTTGCCGGCGAGGCGACGGGAAAGCGGCGATGCTGTCAAAAACGCCGCTTTCGATTATACCGATTTTGCCGCTTTTGAGAGATCGCCGGCCATCTCCCGATTTGAAATGGCCGGCGATCACTTTTGAAAATAAGCCTGATAGTAACATAGCAAACATAGTAACATAGTAAATGACAGCAGATAAAGACTTGTATGGTCCATCCAGTCTGCCCAATAAGATAAACTCATTTTACATGGTATGTGATACTTTATATGTATACCCGAGTTTGATTTGTCCTTGCCATTCTCAGGGCACAGACCGTAGAAGTCTGCCCAGCTCCCATTTTGTTGCCCCAATTATCGGCATTGCCACCCAATCTCCGCTAAGATTCCATGGATCCATTCCTTCTAAACAGGATTCCTTTGTGTTTATCCCACGCATGTTTGAATTCCATTACTGTTTTCATCTCCCCATTCCACATATCCACCACCTCTCTCCGTGAAAAAATACTTCCTGACATCTATTCTTTGGGATCTGTGTTTATCCCATGCCTTTTTGAATTCCATCACTGTTTCTGACCCCACTACTTCCTGTGGAAGAACACTCCAGGCATCCACCATCCTCTCTGTGAAAAAGTGTTTCCTGATATTGCTTTCAAGTTTCCCTCCTTGCAATTTCATTTCATGTCCTTTAGCTCTATAGCAACTCTGTATTTGGAAAATGTTATTTAGGGGCCCTTTTACTTAAGCCGCGTAGGTGCCTATGCATGTCCTACGTGTGTCAATTTTGAACTACTACTGCCCTTCTACCGTGTGGCGCGGGCGATAATTTCATTTTGTACGCGCGTCCACTAAGCGTGCCAGAAAATATATTTTATTTTACAGCGCACGGCACTAACCAGGCGGTAATCAGCATTGTATGTGCATAGACCATTACCACCTGGTTAATGCACGAGACCTTACCACTAGCTCAATGGGTGGTGGTAAGGTCTCAGGGCCAAAATGGATGTGCACCAATTTTTATTTTTTTCCGTAAGTCCATTTTCTGCCCCCCCCCCCCCCCAAAAAAAAAAGACCTTTTTTGCAGGTGTGCCAAAAAATGGACTTGTGTGCATCCAGTACATTCTTCTACACCAGCGCAGGCCATTTTTCGACGTACCTTAGTAAAATAACCCATTTGTTTCTTACTCTATTTCAAGAATTTAAATGTCTGCGTCATATCTCCCGTCTCCTCTCCTTCAGAGTACACATATTAAAGTCTTCAATCCTCTGGAGCAGACCCCATATCTTTTTGTCGCTTCCTCTGAACAGCTTTGAGTCTTTTTTTTTTTTTTTATGTCCTTTGCAAGATATGGAAAGAAAGTCTTTAATTACTACACTTGCTTCAAAGTGTTAAAAATCATAGGCCCGACACAGCCATGTTTTGCCAAAGGCTGCTTCAGGGGCCTTCAGTTATTGTAAACATATACACACACCCATTCAAATTGATAAAATAAGAATATCACTAGCCAAATATATGAATATAGTTAGTAAAAAAACATAAATATCCTAAATGAAACACAATCATATAAAAAAATATATTTATAAAACTTAAAAAAGAATTGAAGACAAACGTGGACATTAGTAAAACCACAGCCATCAATAAAACGAGGGAAATTGCCCAATCGATGTTCAATGCAGATTTCACTAACTGGTATACAGTGGCGTACCAAGGTGGGGGCGGTCTGCCCTGGGTGCACGCCGCTGGGGGGGGGTGCTGCGTGCCTGTTGGCTCTTCGTTTTCATGCTCCCTTTGCCCCGGAACAGGTTACTTCCTGTTCTGGGGCAGAGGGAGCATGAAAATGAAGAGCCGGCGGGTGCGCGGCACCCCCTCCCCCAGCGGCGTGCACCCGGGGGGGGGGTGTTGCGCTGTTCCGGGGGGGGCGCTGCACCCGGGGGGGGCGGGGCGCATCGGCGATCCGCCCCGGGTGTCAGCCCCCCTAGGAACGCCACTGCTGGTATATTCTGATATAAAAAAAACAAATACAAACAAGATCTGTACTCACTAGTGTCTCCAACCTGAGCTTCTCAGTAGTGAGTCTGGTAAACTTTGGGGGTCTTTTACTAAAGATTAGCTCGGGCTATCTGCTCCAGGGAATAAAATGGGCCCTGCTGCAAATAACTCAAGGTAATCTTTAATAAAAAGAACTCCTTAGTGCTGCAGTCTACCTTAAATACCTTCAGAGGCTGTATATGTGTTTAAAAAAAGGTTAAAAAAATTAAAAAGTTTTCAGAAGCACTTATATCCTTCATATCAGATATGATTCCATATGAATTGTTCTTAAAACCATTTAAAATGTGTGCTGTTGGTTTTTTATAAAAATCTGCTTTGAATCGCAGTTCACAGTTTGCAGACCTCAGATGGCTGTCAATATTAAACAGCTTTGAAATTAATTATTTAGATTTTGCTTATACCTTTTTCAGTAGTAGCTTGAGGTGAGTTCCATTCAGGTATACTGAGTATTTCCCTGTCCCTGGAAAGCTCACAATCTAATTTACCTGAGGCACTGGAGGGTTAAGTGACTTGCTCAAGACCACAAGGAGCAGCAGTGGGATTTGAACCGGCCACCTCTGGATGTCAAGACTACACCTCCACTCCACTAAGACATGGTGAGATGTTCTTATGGAGTTTGCAACCAAAATCGCTTAAAAAAACCTGATGTTTTTACTAAAATAAAAATGCTTAAAACAATTATGTCATCTCTGTGTTTCAATTTGAAAAGAAAGAAAAGAAAGGAAACATTCTAAAACTTAGGAGAACGCAATAAGAAAGCTCAACTTGAAGAAACAGCTTATTTTTTTTATTTTATTTGTCTTCATAAGATAAATAAAAACGCAGTAGAATCATGTTTAAAGTCTATCAGTGAATCTAAAATCACAAGGACGGATTTAAAGTCCATGCCTTCTTTCAATGAATGTTTAAAAACATCAATACAAAGAAACCATCAATGATAAAAAGGTACCCAGATAAACTATCCTGCTAAGGTTGTCATGCATAATAAATATGATCATAAAAATATACAAACGAATCTTGCTGTATACAAGTACTAAGAATAAATCTTTAGATTATAAAAAATACAGAATAGTCAATGTCTTGGTTAAGTCCATGGGGGGGGGGGGGGGGGACGACTATAATGTTAAAATTACTTCTGCAAACCAAACAGAAGTTTATCTATCCACATTTTGGTCACTTTCCTCTAAACAACTTTAAGTCTTTATGTCCTTTGCACAGTACTCCAGATGCTGTCTAACCAATGACATGTCTAGGAGCATTATCACTTCCTTTTTGCGTTGGTTATACCCTTTTCAATGCAACCAAGATCCTTCTGGCTTTGGGCACAATCTTACCACCTTGAGATCCTCAGACACTATCACCCTGAGGTCACTTTCCTGGCCGTACACATCAGCCACCTTCTATCGTAAACAGCACCTCTGGATTTTTACTACTACTTATCATTTCTATAGTGCTACTAGACGTACACAGCGCTGTACAGTTGAACATGAAGAGACAGTCCCTCCTCGACAGAGCTTACAATCTAATTAGGACAGACAAACAGGACAAACAAGAGAGAAGGGAATATTAAAGTGAGGATGATAAAATAAGGGTTCTGAACAAGTGAATAAGAGTTAGGAGTTAAAAGCAGCATCAAAAAGGTGAGCTTTTAGCTTAGATTTGAAGACGGCCAGAGATGGAGCTTGACGTACCGGCTCAGGAAGTCTATTCCAGGCATATGGTGCAGCAAGATAAAAGGAACGGAGTCTGGAGTTAGCACTGGAGGAGAAGGGTGCAGATAAGAGAGATTTACCCAGTGATTGGAGTTCCCGGGGAGGAATGTAGGGAGAGATGAGAGTGGAGAGGTACTGAGGAGCTGCAGAGTGAATGCACTTACAGGTCAATAAGAGGAGTTTGAACTGTATGCGGAAAATGCATCACTCTATATTTCTTCACAGTAAAGCTTAGCTGCCAAGTGTTAGTCCAAGCTTCTAATTTTTGTACATCATTTCTCATGCTTTCTGCTCTCTCCAGAGGGTATGCTCTGTTGCTAATCTTCATGTTATCAGCAATAAGGCATTCTTCAGCAATATCGCTTGCAAAGATATTGAACAGAATTGGCCCCAGGATGGATCCCTGAAGCACTCCGCTACTCACCTTTCTTTCTTTCTTTTGAGCAAATTCCATTTACCACCACTTTCTGCTGTGTATCAATCAACCACTTTCTGATCCAGTTTACCATCTTGAGTCCTGTCCTCAAGCTGCTCAGTTTATGTATGAGCCTTCTTTGAGGCCATTATTTGGTTAATGCATGCTAGCTTTATCCAGCTGTTCTGCTGCACGTAACACAAATCAGTGTAATCTCATAATATGTTTGACGCGTTAACCAAAACATCTGCATTGCTGTTAGTTCAGATATAAAAGTACATTATTATGCTATCCAGCCATAGATTTTAGAGCTTATAGATGGCTTTTCAGAAGTGAATATGAAAGATGTTTTGTTGACTGTTCAGCTAATTAGGCCCTTAGGGGTCCCTTTACTAAGGTGCGCTGAAAAATGGCCCGCGGTAGTGTAGACGCGTGTTTTGGGTGAGTGCAGAATTATTTTTTAGTGCACCTACAAAAAATGCCTTTTTTGCCGAAAATGGATGCGCGGCAAAATGAAAGTTGCCGTGCGTCCATTTTGGGTCTGGTACCTTACCGCAAGCCATTGACCTAGCGATAAAGTCTCAGCGCGGTAACTGGACGGTAATGGTCTACGTGCGTCAAACTGAAGGCCCATATTCGATAAAGACTTTTCCCACAGGCAGAGAGTGGGAAATAGTCCTTTTTGAGTAAGGCCGCAGAATGTGTGTGTTTTCATGAGTTAGTTACCGGAAATGATGGAGCTGGAGGTAATAATAATAATAAAAAAAATTATTTGTAGCCTACATTATCTTGGCATCCTAAGTGAAGAACAAATTTACATACATAATAAAATAACACAATATAAACATTATATCACATAACATGTCATAAGAAATAATCAGCAATGCAAACAAAACAGAGTAAGTAGGAAGCAATTGTCAATATATAGCAGTGTTAGTACATAAGTACATAAGTAATGCCATACTGGGAAAAGACCAAGGGTCCATCGAGCCCAGCATCCTGTCCACGACAGCGGCCAATCCAGGCCAAGGGCACCTGGCAAGCTTCCCAAACGTACAAACATTCTATACATGTTATTCCTGGAATTTTGGATTTTTCCAAGTCCGTTTAGTAGCGGTTTATGGACTTGTCCTTTAGGAAACCGTCCAACCCCTTTTTAAACTCTGCTAAGCTAACCGCCTTCACCACTTTCTCCGGCAATGAATTCCAGAGTTTAATTACACGTTGGGTGAAGAAAAATTTCTCCGATTTGTTTTAAATTTACTACACTGTAGTTTCATCGCATGCCCCCTAGTCCTAGTATTTTTGGAAAGCGTGAACAGACGCTTCACATCCACCTGTTCCACTCCACTCATTATTTTATATACCTCTATCATGTCTCCCCTCAGCCGTCTCTTCTCCAAGCTGTATAGCCCTAGCCTCCTTAGTCTTTCTTCATAGGGAAGTCGTCCCATCCCCGCTATCATTTTAGTCTCACTATTCCAGCAGTCCATGCACCTGAAGGAAGAAGTGGGTTTTCAATTCCTTCTTAAACTGATCAGTGTTCTGTATTGAACGAAGCTCGCTAGGTAATGCATTCCAGAGCCTTGGACCAATAGCACGAAAAATGGAAGATCTATACTCTTTCATATACACAGGAACCATATTGTGAAAATTCCCAGGATGCCCGGGGCTATTTCTCCCAAAGGTGGTTTTGTTTTTTTTTAAATCTTTACTGAAATTTTTGTAACATATTCCTTTCTTCTGTAAACAGTATTTTTACTTTTATCAGGGGCAAAAAAAATAGAGAATAAAAAAATATCCCCCATTATATCCAAATTCAGAGACAAGAGGATTCGACAGGTATATCCTAGTGTATGGAAAAAATGCAGTTTGCTTTAAAGACAGTCACTTAATATAGAAGGACAGATCCAAAATGTAGGCAGACTGAGGATTCTGATGCAGTATTTCCTTTTCAAAGGGACCCCCGACTAGCAATAAGATGTTGCTGTTCTATTGCAAGTAACCCAGAACAGTGGATGCAGCCAATTACAGATAAATAAGAACATAAGCACCGCCATACTGGGAAAAGACCAATTGTCCATCAAGTCCAGCATCCTGTCTCCGACAGCGGCCAATTCAGGCTTCAAGAACCCAGCAACCCCACCCCCCCCCCCCCCCCCCCCCAAAAAAAAAAAAAAAAAAAAAAGTAATAATTTTGTAATAATGTTCAAAGTACTTTTCCTTCAGGAATCTGTCCAAACCCCCTTTATACTCTGTAAGGCCAGCTGCTGTCACTACATTCTCGGGCAACTGATTGTTACATTTGTACCCCGCGCTCATGGCAGGCTCAATGCGGCTTACATGGGGCAATGGAGCTGCCTGTGCCAGGAATCGAACTCAGTTCCCCAGAACTAAAGTCCACCACCCTAACCACTAGGCCTCTCCTCCACTCAACAAGTTCCAGAGTCCAACTACATGCTGAGTAAAGAAAAACTTTCTCCTGTTTGTTTTAAATCTACCATATTCTAGCTTTATCTTGTGTCCCCTGGTACTATTGTTATTTGAAAGTGTAAACAAACGTTTCACATCTATCCGCTCTACTCCGCTCATTATCTTGTAGACTTCTATCATATCACCCCTCAGCCGCCTTTTCTCCAAGCTGAAGAGCCCTAACCTTCTCAGCCTTTCCTCATAGGGAAGTCGTTCTATCCCTTTTATCATTTTCATCGCCCTTCTCTGCACCTTCTCCGATTCCTTTATATCTTTCTATTGTGTTTGCACATGCTACCATGATTTATGTGTGGGGGGGGTCACATGGGCAGAGTTTGGGCGTCATGCAGAGTTAAGCAATTAGATTATAAAATCTTAGGGGTCCTTTTACTAAGATGCGCTGAAAAATGGCCTGCGGTAGTGTAGGCGCGGGTTTTGGGCTTGCACAGAATCATTTTTCAGCTCACCTGTAAAAAAGACCTTTTTAAAATTTTATGCAGTGGGAATTATTGACTTCTAGTTTAGGGGGTCTTTTACTTAGGCATGCTGGCGTTTTTATCGCACGTTAAAAATAGGCGCGCGCTATACACTAAAAATGCCCATAGGAATACATTGGTGTCTTTAGCGTTTAGCGTGTGCCTATTTTTTAATGCGTGCTAAAAACCGCGCCTAAGTAAAAGATCCCCTTAGTAAATCTAGTCCAAGGAAAAGTGTAAGCAAAATGGTAATGTATAGTTTCAGCAGTACTGGAAACTGACAGTGAGAGGCAGAACCAAGAAATGATCTGGAAGCCTTGTGTATCCCACTTGTCTTTTGGTCGAAAGTCCTGTTTCAGGGGTGAATCGTAGAGATATGAATGCCATAAAGTGACAAAAATCAGAAAGTCGATTACAGACTGTTCAGGGACTGTCATGTTATAGTATATTACCTTTCCATTTATCTCATACAGGTCTTCCTGTATGCACGTGTAAATATAATATGGAGGAGAGAGAAGGAGTGACTTCATTTCTCTTGCATTTTGTGCAATAAAACTTCAAGTTAAGACCAGTTGTCAGTTGAGTTGTCCTATTTTCCTGGCTTCGTATGAAGAGTCATTTCAAAGCCATTTACCCAGGTAAATTGAGCTGTCTTGTGAAATGAATTCCTGTTCCCCGTCTAAAAGGATGTGTGAGCTTTCGTAATGAGGGTAAGTTTGTGTGGGGGCACCTAGATTTAGGCATTTGGAAAACGCCTATTTGAATTATATTCTATAGAGAAAAGTAGGTGTGTAGGTAGTGTAAGTGGTCAAAAACGTGTCTCTATTTAAGGCACAAACACACTGTGGGCAGATTCAAAGGGGGCCCTTTTACTAAGCCAAGTAAGTGTCTACACGCACCCAATGCGCGCCAAAATGGAGTTACTGCACGGCTACCGCGTGGCTCTTGCGGTAATTTCATTCTTGTCACGTGTCCAATACACATGGGTAAAAAATCATTTTTATTTTTGGCCGCACTTATCGGACTCGTGCCAATTGCCATATGGCGCACATAGGTCATTACCGCGTGAGACTTTACCACTAGGTCAATGGCTGGCGGTAAGATCTCAGACCCAAAATGGACGGCAAAAATTTTAAAAAGGTCTTTTTTACAGGTGAGCTGAAAAATGATTCTGTGCGAGCCCAAAACCCGCGCCTACACTACCGCAGGCCATTTTTCAGCGCATCTTAGTAAAAGGACCCCTAAGATTTTATAATCTAATTGCTTAACTCTGCATGACGCCCAAACTCTGCCCATGTGACCCCCCCCCCACCCATAAAGTATGCACCATTGTATCTAGACATATAAAAACCGTTTAGCTGGAAACTGCTAATTTACATGCACTGTCAGCCTCTCCGCTCAACCGAGCAATCGTCTCTCTCTCCTTCTTTCACTTGTCCGTGCTGTCCGCTACTGACTCTCCGCTCGTCAGTGCAGTTCGCTCTTCCCTTCACCATTCAGCCAGCCAGGCCTTTCTCCACAGTTCATCTAGCCAGGCATTTACCTACAGTTCAGCTCGCTAGGCTTTTAAACAGTTCAGCTAGCTAGGCTTTTCCACTCAGCCTAACCAGCCAGGCTTTTATCCACAGTTCAGCCAGCCAGGCTTTGCAATACAGTTCAGCTGGCTAGGCTTTTAAACACAGTTCAGCTAGCTAGGCTTTTCTACTCAGCCTAACCAGCCAGGCTTTTATTCACAGTTCAGCCAGCCAGGCTTTGAAATACAGTTCAGCTGACTAGGCTCTTAAAACACAGTTCAGCAAGCCAGGCTTTTAAAGCTAGCCAGGCTTTTAAACACAGTTCAGCTAGCTAGGCTTTTCTACTCAGCCTAACCAGCCAGGCTTTTATTCACAGTTCAGCCAGCCAGGCTTTCCTACACAGTTCCGTTAGTACGGCCTCGGAAAATTAGCAAGGCCTCCTCCAAAACTCCCTTCAGCCAGCCCCGCTTTAAACACAGTTCCACAAGTCAGGCTAAAACGATCCACCACCCACAACTGTCAACAACTTAACTCTTGACATCCACCCACCGGATCTTCCCTGACTATTATGCTTTCCTTGTTACCTTGGGCCCCTCCAGCAATCACTCTTCTCCTCCAGCCACTTCCTCACCCATCTCTATCTCTTCTTCCACCCCTTCTCCTTCTACGTGCTCCAATTCCTCCCATTCCATCCTCTCATTCTCCACCCCCTCACTCAGGTGTTCCACCCTCTCCTCAGCTGATTCCATTTCCCAATCAGCCACCTCTCTTTCCTTCTCCTGCCACTCCCTTTCTCGTTTGTCATGACCACCCTTATTCTTCCAGGCAGTCTGAAATCTGTGCTCTCTATGCTCCTGCCTCCTCCCCTCCCGCCGTGCATTCTGGGTTCTGTAGCTGTTCTGGACTTGTCCTTCCCTCCCCTGCAATGCATTCTGGGATCTGTAGTTTTTCTGCTCCGGCTTTTCCCTCTCCCACCATGCATTCTGGGATTTGTGGTTTCTGTGCTTCTCACAGCACACACGTGTTCACAAACACACCTAAGTAACTACAATACATAGTAACGTAGTAGATGACGGCAGATAAAGACCTCTACGGTCCAGCCAGTCTGGCCAACAAGATAAACTAATATGTGCTACTTTGTATATCTGACCTTGATTTGTCCTTGCCATTTTCAGGGCAATACCAGCATTTATACAGTTCTTCCTCCTAAAACGAGAGAGAGGGAAGTTATCAACATGGGCTACTGTTAAGACGAGTTATTTTACTGTTAACACCAGTTATTGGTAACTAACATAACAATATAACTTATATGCCGCTGATGCCTCGTAGTTCAAGGCCGATCACAATAAAAGAAACTGGTCATATCCAGGAATCTACATTAAAAAAACAAGTATGTTTTTATAGTTTTTTCGGAATTGTAATTAATTTGTTGCAGAGAGCAGTAAGGTTAAAACTTCTTTTTCAAGACGAGCTGCTTCAAATGAGAATAACGTGTCAAGCAATCTTCATATTTTTAAGAAAAGGAAAAGTAAATAAGGTTAATGATCTTGTAATTTTTTATTTTTACTAGGAAAATTAGATCTATTTAATATAATGGGGCTGGACCGTATAAAACTTTATAAATGATACAATAAAATTTGAATTGTACTCTTGCGAAGACCGGTCCAGTGACTTTTAATATAGAATTGAAATCCAGTGACTTTTAATATAGAATTGAAATATTCTATCAGATTTTTTTCAGAGAGTAAATCAAGTGAAGTTCCCAATCCTGAATAGTCTGCAAACACTTCATCAATTGACTGGAGACACCCAGATAAATAATATTGTAATAATCTAACATACTCAGGGGCCCCTGTTAGAGGGCAGTGGTAAGCCCAACGTGGCTGCCAGCGGTACTTCCGCCCCGAGCGTCTTCCCTTCTGCTGTTTAAACCTGTTATTCCTGACACACACCGAAGACCATTTCTCTCCTACCCTGCTGCTATCCTCTACCCCAGCACACAAGTCCAGCATCTCTTTCCCAACCCCCTTCCCCCCCCTCACATTTACCTTAACATTTATTTGGTTTTTCATAGGGTCACCAGCAACGATTTACCAGCACACTCCACTGGGTAGAAAACTTCGTTTAAAAAAAAAAAAGTGGTGAGATACAGGTTTATATGTGCAGATTTGTTGAGATCAGTGTGATTTGGGTGTGCTGTGTTTGTCTTGGGTGGGTTGTATGAAATGTGGAAGGACAGGACATGCGTCTTTTGCCTCATGATGAGAATCTGAAAACCAGCAGGTTCTTGATCTTTGTCCTTCCTGGGAGGTGGGATGCCTCTGCTTTAAGAAATGTACTGCTTCAAACATCCGTGCCCTAGAGTGACCCAGAGAGTATAACATGATCTGTTGGCCTCTTATAGTTGAAGGCTGATTGAGAGATCAGTTATCAAAGTCCCTATAATCCAAGGTGGATTAAATGTTACATCTAAATAACAGGGTTCAGCCTGTTTCCTATTAGTTATCCCAATACCTTGTTTCCCTCTCATTGATACTTGGGTCAGTGGCATTAGTTATAACTATGCTTTGTTAAGCAGTTTACTTAATCGTATTTATTGCATTAAAAAATCTGGTGGTGATCACAGGGGTATGATTGCAGGATTCTTAAGAGGATCTTTCTCTACTAATGATCTGCCTTAGAAATTAATTCTTGTTTCACCAAACTTTGGTCTTTTTAGTATGAGATACGTTGGATTATGTATTCCTGTGATCCAGGATCTCCTCCCTAACACCAGTGGAGGTACTCATAATTAAAGGCACATAGGGGCCCTTTAACTAAGCTGATGTAGGCGCCTATGCACGCCCAACGAGTGTCAATTTGGAGTTACCACCAAGCTACTCCGTGGCCCGTGCAGTAATTTCATATTTGATGCGCGTCCGCTACGCGCACCAGAAAATTGGGCGGTTAACTCTGACTTGACGCGCATACACGATTACCGCATGGTTAACGTGAGAGACCTTACCGTTAAGTCAATGGCTGGCGGTAAGGTCTCAGACCCAAAACGGACGCGTGCCAATTTTTATTTTGCCACAGGTCCATTTTCGGCAAACATTAAAAAAAAAAAAGCCTTTTTTACAGGTGCGTTGAAAAATGGATCTGCGTGCGCCCAAAATATGCGCCTACACTAGTGCAACCCATTTTTCAGCGCACCTTACTGAAAGAACCCCATAATCATTTATGCAGGTCTCACCAAGGTCAATTTAAAATGTTTACAAAGGATCCAAAATACGGCTGCCCGTATTATTTGTCGGGCCTCGAAATATGATAGGATCCACACCTCTCTTACACTATCTTCACTGGCTTCCAATCGAAGTCAAGAGTAAAATTTAAGGTCCTAATTTTGACATATAAAACTACTTCATTTATCAACCCCATCATATCTAGCAAATCTTTCTATACCATACTCACTGAAATGTGCGAGCTTCAGCTTTCTTTTTTTTTTCATCCCCTACACTATGGAACTGCCTTCCAAAAGCAATTAGAATGGAAGAATCATATACTTGCTTTCGTAAAGCCTTAAAAACGTATTTTTTTCAGAGTGTATTCGAAAACATTACATGATAAGGGGGAAAGAAAATCAAACAGATATAAAGGATGTTCAATTTTATAATGCAGCGTTGTTTTTTGGAGGGAGGTTTTAGTATGACTGGTATTGTATTTGTTTAGTTATTTCTTCAGTGTGAATGTTTTTTTGTTTGTGCTTTCCAATCAACAATTGGATTTCTTAGTTTTTATTTCTTGTGTTTTAAATGTACATTTTTATAATGTAAACCGTTCTGATTTGCTGATGCAATAAGTGACGGTATAGTAACCAAATAAATGATAATTGGTCAGTCACCTGGAATCATCCATCCCTTGCTATCGTAAACCACATTGTAGTATAGAACCTCATGTGATCACAGCTGTACAGTACGAGGCGTATTTTCAAAGTACTTAGACTTACAAAGTTTCATAGTAACCTGTAGAACTTTGTAAGTTGTAAGTGCTTTGAAAATGAGCCCCTACAGCAGGGGCGTGGCCACGGAGGCCCGGGCCCCCGCAAATTTCATCCGGTCCCCTGGTTTTGCTAGTGGGGATCCCCAACCCCCGCCAGCCGAAGCCTTCTTCAGTGTGGTCTCCGGCGCGGCCTGCCCCCTGCTCTTCTTTCTTCTTGCTCCTCTTGTGCACGCTGATGCTCACAAGAGGAGTAAGAAGAAAGAAGAGCAGGGGGCAGGCAGCAAATGCGGCTGCGCCGGAGACCGCGCTGAAGGCGGCTACAGCTGGCGGGGGTTGGGGATCCCCACTAGCAAAGGTATTTGTTTGTGAGGGGGTGAGGTGAGGCGGCACTCAAAATGTGCCCCCAACCTCGGGCTCTGGCCCCCTCCCACCGTGAGGTCTGGCTACGCCCCGCCCTATAGGTTCTTTACATTTTTATTTACTTTAAAAACTGCCTTTTAAAGATTTGTGGATGTGTTGAGAGTGGGTGGGTGATATGGGATCCAGCAGTCACTAGATGGTGTGGTACAGTCAGAACATTTTTTTAAAGTCTTTTTTTTTTTTGAGTTACAAACGCCAAGGACCCTATTTACTAAGCTGTGTTATAGGCGCGTTAGTGACTTTAACATGTGTTTACGAGCCTACAATATCCCTACAGGCATCTACACGGTTAGCGCACATGCTAATTGTAAGCATGTTAAAAACTGTAACGCACCTTAGTAAACAGGGCCCTAAGTACTCAAAATGTACATGTTTCAGAAGATTTTCATTAGGGGTCTGACAACTCTAAACAATAATGCATCTATTAAATGTCTGAGGATCTAAAGGTGAAGAAATAATGCAATGGCCGTGGCCAGAAGGATGCTAGGCTGCGTAGAGAGGGCATCAGAAGAGAGGAGGTGTTGATTCCCCTCTACAAGTCGTTGGTGAGGCCCCACTTGGAGTATTGTGTTCAGTTTTGGAGGCTGTATCTTGCTAAAGATGTAAAAAGACTGGAAGCAAAGAAAAGCTACAAAAATGGTATGGGAATAGCAGGCATAAATGTACACGTTTAAATGTGGCACTTCAACACAAACCATTCTTTAAATTACATGTTTAAATCTTGGTTCTGCCCATGTTCCTCCTTTGTGAAGCCCTGAGCAAGCTGTATGCATCATTTACGGATCAGCGCTGAGCATTTCCTCATGCAAGTGTACACTTTAGGGGTAAATTCTATAAGTAGTGCTTAATTGTTGGCGCTGAAAATTTTACGCGCCAAGCACTATTCTATAAAGTGGGCATTGTCCTTGATAGGACAGCGCTTAAGGCATACACTGCACCTTAACTTTAGGCATCAGTAATTATGCCTGCGCCAGCTCGGCCAAATTCTATATTTACATGCATAAAATTTTGGAACACCTCCCCTCCCCCAATTTACACGTTAGGATTTACTCGCGGATCATTATAGAATATGATCTGTGCGTAAATCCTATTTAAGGCCAGTAATTGGTTTTTAGCAGCCAATTTGGCACTAATTGGCGTGCACAAATTGGCTGCGCGCAGATCTTTAGTCGCCGTTGATAGAATCCGCGGGTTGCTGTACATTTAAGTGCATAAATGATGCGTAAAGTTAGACATCAAGTTATAGAATGAGGTGATATGAAATAGCAGAAATAGAACAAGATAACACAACATATAAGACAAACCCTGGGTGCCGTGGTAAGACTCCGGCACCCTGGATTTTGTGTCTCCGCAAAAATGTTCTTAGGAGCCCTGGCCCTCCAGAGACGTACTCTCCTGTCATCTACACCGCATGCTTGGCTCTGTGTATTTGAGCCCATTGGTTCAGGAAAAGCCTGTTGATCCTGCTCTCTGAAACACATCTTGTTCAAGACAGTAAGATTAACAGGTTCTTCCTGCACTGCACAGCTCAAACCTACTAGGCAGGGGAGATGCGGAAAGGCCTGCGGTAAGTGCGTGGTTTCTACCGCAAGTGTACAAGTTAATTGTAGGCAAATTTTACGTGCGGCAAAAATAGGGGAAGTATGCTGGACGCGTGTGCAAGGTTTGTTCAGACATGCGCCTTGTGTGCATGTCTGAACCAAAACTGAGTGTGTCAGCACATCGGCACTTGTTCCTCAGTGCCTAAATGTGAAACAGGTGCCGATGTCCAGATGTCCGTTTTGTTCAGACACACTCACATGTTTGTTACTCACTATTTGCCTTTAAAACTTGCACGGGCTTCCTCCTGCTTGTATTACAAGACAAAACCAGCACTTAAATTTGAAAGATTGACAATAAATCTTATCTGCAAATCCTTCTAAACTATTCTGGACCCTCACACTAAATTTCTCGCACTGTGCACCTGTCAGAACTGGGCGGCGTACTCTCTACATAGCACACAATACCTAAAGTAGCTTATCAGCATATATATTTAATACAGTTTATGGCTGTGTCTTCCGTGCGAGTTAAGACCCATGCACAAGCCCTCTCTGCATTACTCAGAGCATAGAACCAGCATATAACGGTAGTAAACCCTGCAGCTAAGCCCATGGTTGCTTTCTGCATCAGCCTCTGAGAGCTGAGTGGCGATTTGCAGATGACAGGAAAGCCTGTTTCTGCAGTGCAGGCAGCCAGGTAGCATTAGCAGTAATAAACATCAGGTTGAAGGGAGACACACAAGCTGGCTCAGGCTGGTTGAGAGCAACTGAGGACAGAAGAGGTTAAGACTGCAGGGTACAGGCTGGGATTTGGGAGAGACATAGACTGGGGGACATATGAGAGAAAGAGAGAGACACAGACTGTGTAAGGACACGGGGGGGGGGGGTGGGGGGGGGGGGGGGGGGACCAGGCAATGGTGAACCAAAAGGCAAAGCGGTACTTGTATCCTATTGACAATTTGCTTTTGGCGGAGGGGAGGGGGGAGGATGTTGGTTTCTGCCAAAGTTGTGCAGTGGCATCTTAAGAGCCTGATTAACTAAACTCTCTTTTGTATAGATAGAGAATGGAAAAAAAAAACCCAGCCTTAGTAAATCAGGGTCTAACAAGCTGTGACGGACTGCAGAGGGGATGCCCTTCCTCTCACCCCTTCCCCCCAAACTTTGCTGGGAGGAGGTAGCAGCAAGAGAGATCCTAAGATTTTCGGATTCAGATCTTTTTATGAAGTTTGTGTAACAATACATGTGTAATAAACAATGCATTAACAGGAAAGCAAGTAACATTGTAGAACTAATTAAGAAAAACCATTAAAAGAAA